>NW_026696148.1:0-42882 GCF_030435755.1 Ochotona princeps | reverse complement strand
TGCTCCACATGCGGGTTCCACATGCCACCAACTCCACATTCACAGGCAACTTCAGCGCCACAGCCATTTTCAGATAGCCCTCAATGCAAAGGCTCTAGACGCAAATATTGGTGTGAGAGCTAATTCAATCAAGGAAACACTGCATGTTGGTGAAGGGCATATTGAAGAAGGATCAGCCGAGTGGTTCTTGTGGGAGAACAACTCCATTTGGCTCACTAACTTCACACACCATCAGGCTTCCAAGCAGCTCTCAAGGAAACTCAGTTTTCACACTCTATGCTTAGTGCCCTTTGAGTGCCTAGGACTGAAATGAAGCTTGGTGAGCATCCCACACAAACGAATGCTCCACATGCGGGTTTCACATGCCACCAACTCCACATTCACAGGCAACTTCAGCGCCACAGCCGTTTTCAGATAGCCCTCAATGCAAAGGCTCTAGACGCAAATATTGGTGTGAGAGCTAATTCAATCAAGGAAACACTGCATGTTGGTGAAGGGCATATTGAAGAAGGATCAGCCGACTGGTTCTAGTGGGAGAACAACTCCATTTGGCTCACTAACTTCACACACCATCAGGCTTCCAAGCAGCTCTCAAGGAAACTCAGTTTTCACACTCTATGCTTAGTGCCCTTTGAGTGCATTATCTAGGAATGAACCTGTTAGAGCATTCCACACAAACGAATGCACCACATGCGGGTTTCACATGCCACCAACTCCACATTCACAGGCAACTTCAGCGCCACAGCCGTTTTCAGATAGCCCTCAATGCAAAGGCTCTAGACGCAAATATTGGTGTGAGAGCTAATTCAATCAAGGAAACACTGCATGTTGGTGAAGGGCATATTGAAGAAGGATCAGCCGAGTGGTTCTTGTGGGAGAACAACTCCATTTGGCTCACTAACTTCACACACCATCAGGCTTCCAAGCAGCTCTCAAGGAAACTCAGTTTTCACACTCTATGCTTAGTGCCCTTTGAGTGACTAGGATTGAAATTAATATTGGTGAGCATCCCACACAAACGAATGCTCCACATGCGGGTTTCACATGCCACCAACTCCACATTCACAGGCAACTTCAGCGCCACAGCCGTTTTTTCTAGATAGCCTCGAGCAATGCAAAGGCTCTAGACGCAAATATTGGTGTGAGAGCTAATTCAATCAAGGAAACACTGCATGTTGGTGAAGGGCATATTGAAGAAGGATCAGCCGAGTGGTTCTTGTGGGAGAACAACTCCATTTGGCTCACTAACTTCATACACCATCAGGCTTCCAAGCAGCTCTCAAGGAAACTCAGTTTTCACACTCTATGCTTAGTGCCCTTTGAGTGCATTATCTAGGAATGAACCTGGTAGAGCATCCCACACAAACGAATGCTCCACATGCGGGTTTCACATGCCACCAACTCCACATTCACAGTCAAATTCAGCGCCACAGCCATTTTCAGATAGCCCTCAATGCAAAGGCTCTAGACGCAAATATTGGTGTGAGAGCTAATTCAATGAAGGAAACACTGCATGTTGGTGAAGGGCATATTGAAGAAGGATCAGCCAAGTGGTTCTTGTGGGAGAACAACTCTATTTGGCTCACTAACTTCACACACCATCAGGCTTCCAAGCAGCTCTCAAGGAAACTCAGTTTTCACAATCTATGCTTAGTGCCCTTTGAGTGCATTATCTAGGGATGAACCTGGTAGAGCATCCCACACAAACGAATGCTCCACATGCGGGTTTCACATGCCACCAATTCCACATTCTCAGGCAACTTCAGCGCCACAGCCGTTTTCAGATAGCCCTCAATGCAAAGGCTCTAGACGCAAATATTGGTGTGAGAGCTAATTCAATCAAGGAAACACTGCATGTTGGTGAAGGGCATATTGAAGAAGGATCAGCCGAGTGGTTCTTGTGGGAGAACAACTCCATTTAGCTCACTAACTTCACACACCATCAGGCTTCCAAGCAGCTCTCAAGGAAACTCAGTTTTCACACTCTATGCTTAGTGCCCTTTGAGTGCTTAGGACTGAAATGAATCTTGGTGAGCATCCCACACAAACGAATGCTCCACATGCGGGTTCCACATGCCACCAACTCCACATTCACAGGCAACTTCAGCGCCACAGCCATTTTCAGATAGCCCTCAATGCAAAGGTTCTAGACGCAAATATTGGTGTGAGAGCTAATTCAATCAAGGAAACACTGCATGTTGGTGAAGGGCATATTGAAGAAGGATCAGCCGAGTGGTTCTTGTGGGAGAACAACTCCATTTGGCTCACTAACTTCACACACCATCAGGCTTCCAAGCAGCTCTCAAGGAAACTCAGGTTTCACACTCTATGCTTAGTGCCCTTTGAGTTCATTATCTAGGAATGATCCTGGTAGAGCATCCCACACAAACGAATGCTCCACATGCGGGTTTCACATGCCACCAACTCCACATTCTCAGGCAAATTCAGCGCCAGAGCCGCTTTCAGATAGCCCTCAATGCAAAGGCTCTAGACTCAAATATTGGTGTGAGAGCTAATTCAATGAAGGAAACACTGCATGTTGGTGAAGGGCATATTGAAGAAGGATCAGCCGAGTGTTTCTTGTGGGAGAACAACTCCATTTGGCTCACTAACTTCACACACCATCAGGCTTCCAAGCAGCTCTCAAGGAAACTCAGTTTTCACACTCTATGCTTAGTGCCCTTTGAGTGCATTATCTAGGAATGAACCTGGTAGAGCATCCCACACAAACGAATGCTCCACATGCGGGTTTCACATGCCACCAACTCCACATTCACAGGCAACTTCAGCGCCACAGCCGTTTTCAGATAGCCCTCAATGCAAAGGCTCTAGACGCAAATATTGGTGTGAGAGCTAATTCAATCAAGGAAACACTGCATGTTGGTGAAGGGCATATTGAAGAAGGATCAGCCGAGTGGTTCTTGTGGGAGAACAACTCTATTTGGCTCACTAACTTCACACACCATCAGGCTTCCAAGCAGCTCTCAAGGAAACTCAGTTTTCACACTCTATGCTTAGTGCCCTTTGAGTGCGTAGGACTGAAATGAAGCTTGGTGAGCATCCCACACAAACGAATGCTCCACATGCGGGTTTCACATGCCACCAACTCCACATTCTCAGGCCACTTCAGTGCCACAGCCATTTTCAGATAGCCCTCAATGCAAATTCTCTAGATGTAAATATTGGTGTGAGAGCTAATTAAATCAAGGAAACACTGCATATTGGTGAAGGGCATATTGAAGAAGAATCAGCCGAGTGGTTCTTGTGGGAGAACAACTCCATTTGGCTCACTAACTTCACACACCATCAGGCTTCCAAGCAGCTATCAAGGAAACTCAGTTTTCACACTCTATGCTTAGTGCCCTTTGAGTGCCTAGGACTGAAATGAATCTTGGTGAGCATCCCACACAAACGAATGCTCCACATGCGGGTTCCACATGGCACCAACTCCACATTCACAGGCAACTTCAGCGCCACAGCCATTTTCAGATAGCCCTCAATGCAAAGGCTCTAGACGCAAATATTGGTGTGAGAGCTAATTCAATCAAGGAAACACTGCATGTTGGTGAAGGGCATATTGAAGAAGGATCAGCCGAGTGGTTCTTGTGGGAGAACAACTCCATTTGGCTCACTAACTTCACACACCATCAGGCTTCCAAGCAGCTCTCAAGGAAACTCAGGTTTCACACTCTATGCTTAGTGCCCTTTGAGTTCATTATCTAGGAATGATCCTGGTAGAGCATCCCACACAAACGAATGCTCCACATGCGGGTTTCACATGCCACCAACTCCACATTCTCAGGCAAATTCAGCGCCACAGCCGCTTTCAGATAGCCCTCAATGCAAAGGCTCTAGACTCAAATATTGGTGTGAGAGCTAATTCAATCAAGGAAACACTGCATGTTGGTGAAGGGCATATTGAAGAAGGATCAGCCGAGTGTTTCTTGTGGGAGAACAACTCCATTTGGCTCACTAACTTCACACACCATCAGGCTTCCAAGCAGCTCTCAAGGAAACTCAGTTTTCACACTCTATGCTTAGTGCCCTTTGAGTGCATTATCTAGGAATGAACCTGGTAGAGCATCCCACACAAACGAATGCTCCACATGCGGGTTTCACATGCCACCAACTCCACATTCACAGGCAACTTCAGCGCCACAGCCGTTTTCAGATAGCCCTCAATGCAAAGGCTCTAGACGCAAATATTGGTGTGAGAGCTAATTCAATCAAGGAAACACTGCATGTTGGTGAAGGGCATATTGAAGAAGGATCAGCCGAGTGGTTCTTGTGGGAGAACAACTCTATTTGGCTCACTAACTTCACACACCATCAGGCTTCCAAGCAGCTCTCAAGGAAACTCAGTTTTCACACTCTATGCTTAGTGCCCTTTGAGTGCGTAGGACTGAAATGAAGCTTGGTGAGCATCCCACACAAACGAATGCTCCACATGCGGGTTTCACATGCCACCAACTCCACATTCTCAGGCCACTTAAGTGCCACAGCCATTTTCTGATAGCCCTCAATGCAAATTCTCTAGATGTAAATATTGGTGTGAGAGCTAATTAAATCAAGGAAACACTGCATATTGGTGAAGGGCATATTGAAGAAGAATCAGCCGAGTGGTTCTTGTGGGAGAACAACTCCATTTGGCTCACTAACTTCACACACCATCAGGCTTCCAAGCAGCTATCAAGGAAACTCAGTTTTCACACTCTATGCTTAGTGCCCTTTGAGTGCCTAGGACTGAAATGAATCTTGGTGAGCATCCCACACAAACGAATGCTCCACATGCGGGTTCCACATGGCACCAACTCCACATTCACAGGCAACTTCAGCGCCACAGCCATTTTCAGATAGCCCTCAATGCAAAGGCTCTAGACGCAAATATTGGTGTGAGAGCTAATTCAATCAAGGAAACACTGCATGTTGGTGAAGGGCATATTGAAGAAGGATCAGCCGAGTGGTTCTTGTGGGAGAACAACTCCATTTGGCTCACTAACTTCACACACCATCAGGCTTCCAAGCAGCTCTCAAGGAAACTCAGTTTTCACAATCTATGATTAGTGCCCTTTGAGTGCCTAGGACTGAAATGAAACTTGGTGAGCATCCCACACAAACGAATGCTCCACATGCGGGTTTCACATGCCACCAACTCCACATTCACAGGCAACTTCAGCGCCACAGCCGTTTTCAGATAGCCCTCAATGCAAAGGCTCTAGACACAAATATTGGTGTGAGAGCTAATTCAATCAAGGAAACACTGCATGTTGGTGAAGGGCATATTGAAGAAGGATCAGCCGAGTGGTTCTTGTGGGAGAACAACTCCATTTGGCTCACTAACTTCACACACCATCAGGCTTCCAAGCAGCTCTCAAGGAAACTCAGTTTTCACACTCTATGCTTAGTGCCCTTTGAGTGCATTATCTAGGAATGAACCTGGTAGAGCATCCCACACAAACGAATGCTCCACATGCGGGTTCCACATGCCACCAACTCCACATTCACAGGCAACTTCAGCGCCACAGCCGTTTTCAGATAGCCCTCAATGCAAAGGCTCTAGACGCAAATATTGGTGTGAGAGCTAATTCAATCAAGGAAACACTGCATGTTGGTGAAGGGCATATTGAAGAAGGATCAGCCGAGTGGTTCTTGTGGGAGAACAACTCCATTTGGCTCACTAACTTCACACACCATCAGGCTTCCAAGCAGCTCTCAAGGAAACTCAGTTTTCACACTCTATGCTTAGTGCCCTTTCAGTGCCAAGGACTGAAATGAAGCCTGGTGAGCATCCCACACAAACGAATGCTACACATGCGGGTTCCACATGCCACCAACTCCACATTCACAGGCAACTTCAGCGCCACAGCCGTTTTCAGATAGCCCTCAATGCAAAGGCTCTAGACGCAAATATTGGTGTGAGAGCTAATTCAATGAAGGAAACACTGCATGTTGGTGAAGGGCATATTGAAGAAGAATCAGTCGAGTAGTTCTTGTGGGAGAACAACTCCATTTGGCTCACTAACTTCACACACCATCAGGCTTCCAAGCAGCTCTCAAGGAAACTCAGTTTTCACACTCTATGCTTAGTGCCCTTTGAGTGCATTATCTAGGAATGAATCTAGTAGAGCATCCCACACAAACGAATGCTCCACATGCGGGTTCCACATGCCACCAACTCCACATTCTCAGGCAACTTCAGCGCCACAGCCATTTTCAGATACCCCTCAATGCAAAGGCTCTAGACGCAAATATTGGTGTGAGAGCTAATTCAATCAAGGAAACACTGCTTGTTGGTGAAGGGCATATTGAAGAAGGATCAGCCGAGTGGTTCTTGTGGGAGAACAACTCCATTTGGCTCACTAACTTCACACACCATCAGGCTTCCAAGCAGCTCTCAAGGAAACTCAGTTTTCACACTCTATGCTTAGTGCCCTTTGAGTTCATTATCTAGGAATGAACCTGGTAGAGCATCCCACACAAACGAATGCTCCACATGCGGGTTTCACATACCACCAACTCCACATTCTCAGGCAACCTCAGTGCCACAGCCATTTTCAGATAGCCCTCAAGGCAAAGGCTCTAGACGCAAATATTGGTGTGAGAGCTAATTCAATGAAGGAAACACTGCATGTTGGTGAAGGGCATATTGAAGAAGGATCAGCCGAGTGTTTCTTGTGGGAGAACAACTCCATTTGGCTCACTAACTTCACACACCATCAGGCTTCCAAGCAGCTCTCAAGGAAACTCAGTTTTCACACTCTATGTTTAGTGCCCTTTGAGTGCATTATCTAGGAATGAACCTGGTAGAGCATCCCACACAAACGAATGCTCCACATGCGGGTTTCACATGCCACCAACTCCACATTCACAGGCAACTTCAGCGCCACAGCCGTTTTCAGATAGCCCTCAATGCAAAGGCTCTAGACACAAATATTGGTGTGAGAGCTAATTCAATCAAGGAAACACTGCATGTTGGTGAAGGGCATATTGAAGAAGGATCAGCCGAGTGGTTCTTGTGGGAGAACAACTCCATTTGGCTCACTAACTTCACACACCATCAGGCTTCCAAGCAGCTCTCAAGAAAACTCAGTTTTCACACTCTATGCTTAGTGCCCTTTGAGTGCCTAGGACTGAAATGAAGCTTGGTGAGCATCCCACACAAACGAATGCTCCACATGCGGGTTTCACATGCCACCAACTCCACATTCACAGGCAACTTCAGTGCCAGAGCCGCTTTCACATAGCCCTCAATGCAAAGGCTCTAGACGCAAATATTGGTGTGAGAGCTAATTCAATCAAGGAAACACTGCATGTTGGTGAAGGGCGTATTGAAGAAGGAACAACCAAGTGGTCCTTGTGCGAGAACAACTCCATTTGGCTCACTAACTTCACACACCATCAGGCTTCCAAGCAGCTCTCAAGGAAACTCAGTTTTCACACTCTATGCTTAGTGCCCTTTGAGTGCATTATCTAGGAATGAATCTAGTAGAGCATCCCACACAAACGAATGCTCCACATGCGGGTTTCACATGCCACCAACTCCACATTCACAGGCAACTTCAGCGCCACAGCCGTTTTCAGATAGCCCTGAATGCAAAGGCTCTAGACGCAAATATTGGTGTGAGAGCTAATTCAATCAAGGAAACACTGCATGTTGGTGAAGGGCATATTGAAGAAGGATCAGCCGAGTGGTTCTTGTGGGAGAACAACTCCATTTGGCTCACTAACTTCACACACCATCAGGCTTCCAAGCAGCTCTCAAGGAAACTCAGTTTTCACACTCTATGCTTAGTGCCCTTTGAGTGCGTAGGACTGAAACGAAGCTTGGTGAGCATCCCACACAAACGAATGCTCCACATGCGGGTTTCACATGCCACCAACTCCACATTCTCAGGCAACTTCAGTGCCACAGCCATTTTCAGATAGCCCTCAATGCAAATTCTCTAGATGTAAATATTGGTGTGAGAGCTAATTCAATCAAGGAAACACTGCATATTGGTGAAGGGCATATTGAAGAAGAATCAGCCGAGTGGTTCTTGTGGGAGAACAACTCCATTTGGCTCACTAACTTCACACACCATCAGGCTTCCAAGCAGCTCTCAAGGAAACTCAGTTTTCACACTCTATGCTTAGTGCCCTTTGAGTGCCTAGGACTGAAATGAATCTTGGTGAGCATTCCACACAAACGAATGCTCCACATGCGGGTTCCACATGCCACCAACTCCACATTCACAGGCAACTTCAGCGCCACAGCCGCTTTCAGATAGCCCTCAATGCAAAGGCTCTAGACGCAAATATTGGTGTGAGAGCTAATTCAATCAAGGAAACACTGCATGTTGCTGAAGGGCATATTGAAGAAGGATCAGCCGAGTGGTTCTTGTGGGAGAACAACTCCATTTGGCTCACTAACTTCACACACCATCAGGCTTCCAAGCAGCTCTCAAGGAAACTCAGTTTTCACACTCTATGCTTAGTGCCCTTTGAGTGCATTATCTAGGAATGAACCTGGTAGAGCATCCCACACAAACAAATGCTCCACATGCGGGTTTCACATGCCACCAACTCCACATTCACAGGCAACTTCAGCGCCTCAGCCGTTTTCAGATAGTCCTCAATGCAAAGGCTCTAGACGCAAATATTGGTGTGAGAGCTAATTCAATCAAGGAAACACTGCATGTTGGTGAAGGGCATATTGAAGAAGGATCAGCCGAGTGGTTCTTGTGGGAGAACAACTCCATTTGGCTCACTAACTTCACACACCATCAGGCTTGCAAGCAGCTCTCAAGGAAACTCAGTTTTCACACTCTATGCTTAGTACCCTTTGAGTTCATTATCTAGGAATGAACCTGGTAGACCATCCCACACAAACGAATGCTCCACAAGCGGGTTTCACATGCCACCAACTCCACATTCACAGGCAACTTCAGCGCCACAGCCGCTTTCAGATAGCCCTCAATGCAAAGGCTCTAGACGCAAATATTGGTGTGAGAGCTAATTCAATCAAGGAAACACTGCATGTTGGTGAAGGGCATATTGAAGAAGGATCAGCCGAGTGGTTCTTGTGGGAGAACAACTCCATTTGGCTCACTAACTTCACACACCATCAGGCTTCCAAGCAGCTCTCAAGGAAACTCAGTTTTCACACTCTATGCTTAGTGCCCTTTGTGTGCCTAGGACTGAAATGAAGCTTGCTGAACATCCCACACAAACGAATGCTCCAGATGCGGGTTTCACATGCCAGCAACTCCACATTCACAGGCAACTTCAGCGCCACAGCCGTTTTCAGATAGCCCTCAATGCAAAGGCTCTAGACGCAAATATTGGTGTGAGAGCTAATTCAATCAAGGAAACACTGCATGTTGGTGAAGGGCATATTGAAGAAGGATCAGCCGAGTGGTTCTTGTGGGAGAACAACTCCATTTGGCTCACTAACGTCACACACCATCAGGCTTCCAAGCAGCTCTCAAGGAAACTCAGTTTTCACACTCTATGCTTAGTGCCCTTTGAGTGCATTATCTAGGAATGAACCTGGTAGAGCATCCCACACAAACGAATGCTCCACATGCGGGTTTCACATGCCACCAACTCCACATTCACAGGCAACTTCAGCGCCACAGCCATTTTCAGATAGCCCTCAATGCAAAGGCTCTAGACGCAAATATTGGTGTGAGAGCTAATTCAATCAAGGAAACACTGCATGTTGGTGAAGGGCATATTGAAGAAGGATCAGCCGAGTGGTTCTTGTGGGAGAACAACTCCATTTGGCTCACTAACTTCACACACCATCAGGCTTCCAAGCAGCTCTCAAGGAAACTCAGTTTTCACACTCTATGCTTAGTGCCCTTTGAGTGCATTATCTAGGAATGAACCTGGTAGAGCATCCCACACAAACGAATGCTCCACATGCGGGTTTCACATGCAAACAACTCCACATTCACAGGCAACTTCAGCGCCACAGCCGTTTTCAGATAGCCCTCAATGCAAAGGCTCTAGACGCAAATATTGGTGTGAGAGCTAATTCAATCAAGGAAACACTGCATGTTGGTGAAGGGCATATTGAAGAAGGATCAGCCGAGTGTTTCTTGTGGGAGAACAACTCCATTTGGCTCACTAACTTCACACACCATCAGGCTTCCAAGCAGCTCTCAAGGAAACTCAGTTTTCACACTCTATGCTTAGTGCCCTTTGAGTGCATTATCTAGGAATGAACCTGGTAGAGCATCCCACACAAACGAATGCTCCACATGCGGGTTTCACATGCCACCAACTCCACATTCACAGGCAACTTCAGCGCCACAGCCGTTTTCAGATAGCCCTCAATGCAAAGGCTCTAGACAAAAATATTGGTGTGAGAGCTAATTCAATCAAGGAAACACTGCATGTTGGTGAAGGGCATATTGAAGAAGGATCAGCCGAGTGGTTCTTGTGGGAGAACAACTCCATTTGGCTCACTAACTTCACACACCATCAGGCTTCCAAGCAGCTCTCAAGAAAACTCAGTTTTCACACTCTATGCTTAGTGCCCTTTCAGTGCCTAGGACTGAAATGAAGCTTGGTGAGCATCCCACACAAACGAATGCTCCACATGCGGGTTTCACATGCCACCAACTCCACATTCACAGGCAACTTCAGTGCCAGAGCCGCTTTCACATAGCCCTCAATGCAAAGGCTCTAGACGCAAATATTGGTGTGAGAGCTAATTCAATCAAGTAAACACTGCATGTTGGTGAAGGGAGTATTGAAGAAGGAACAACCAAGTGGTCCTTGTGCGAGAACAACTCCATTTGGCTCACTAACTTCACACACCATCAGGCTTCCAAGCAGCTCTCAAGGAAACTCAGTTTTCACACTCTATGCTTAGTGCCCTTTGAGTGCATTATCTAGGAATGAACCTGGTAGAGCATCCCACACAAACGAATGCTCCACATGCGGGTTTCACATGCCACCAACTCCACATTCACAGGCAACTTCAGCGCCACAGCCGTTTTCAGATAGCCCTCAATGCAAAGGCTCTAGACACAAATATTGGTGTGAGAGCTAATTCAATCAAGGAAACACTGCATGTTGGTGAAGGGCATATTGAAGAAGGATCAGCCGAGTGGTTCTTGTGGGAGAACAACTCCATTTGGCTCACTAACTTCACACACCATCAGGCTTCCAAGCAGCTCTCAAGGAAACTCAGTTTTCACACTCTATGCTTAGTGCCCTTTGAGTGCCTAGGACTGAAATGAATCTTGGTGAGCATCCCACACAAACGAATGCTCCACATGCGGGTTCCACATGCCACCAACTCCACATTCACAGGCAACTTCAGCGCCACAGCCATTTTCAGATAGCCCTCAATGCAAAGGCTCTAGACGCAAATATTGGTGTGAGAGCTAATTCAATCAAGGAAACACTGCATGTTGGTGAAGGGCATATTGAAGAAGGATCAGCCGAGTGGTTCTTGTGGGAGAACAACTCCATTTGGCTCACTAACTTCACACACCATCAGGCTTCCAAGCAGCTCTCAAGGAAACTCAGTTTTCACAATCTATGATTAGTGCCCTTTGAGTGCCTAGGACTGAAATGAAGCTTGGTGAGCATCCCACACAAACGAATGCTCCACATGCGGGTTTCACATGCCACCAACTCCACATTCACAGGCAACTTCAGCGCCACAGCCGTTTTCAGATAGCCCTCAATGCAAAGGCTCTAGACGCAAATATTGGTGTGAGAGCTAATTCAATCAAGGAAACACTGCATGTTGGTGAAGGGCATATTGAAGAAGGATCAGCCGACTGGTTCTTGTGGGAGAACAACTCCATTTGGCTCACTAACTTCACACACCATCAGGCTTCCAAGCAGCTCTCAAGGAAACTCAGTTTTCACACTCTATGCTTAGTGCCCTTTGAGTGCATTATCTAGGAATGAACCTGTTAGAGCATTCCACACAAACGAATGCACCACATGCGGGTTTCACATGCCACCAACTCCACATTCACAGGCAACTTCAGCGCCACAGCCGTTTTCAGATAGCCCGCAATGCAAAGGCTCTAGACGCAAATATTGGTGTGAGAGCTAATTCAATCAAGGAAACACTGCATGTTGGTGAAGGGCATATTGAAGAAGGATCAGCCGAGTGGTTCTTGTGGGAGAACAACTCCATTTGGCTCACTAACTTCATACAACATCAGGCTTCCAAGCAGCTCTCAAGGAAACTCAGTTTTCACACTCTATGCTTAGTGCCCTTTGAGTGCATTATCTAGGAATGAACCTGGTAGAGCATCCCACACAAACGAATGCTCCACATGCGGGTTTCACATGCCACCAACTCCACATTCACAGTCAAATTCAGCGCCACAGCCATTTTCAGATAGCCCTCAATGCAAAGGCTCTAGACGTAAATATTGGTGTGAGAGCTAATTCAATGAAGGAAACACTGCATGTTGGTGAAGGGCATATTGAAGAAGGATCAGCCAAGTGGTTCTTGTGGGAGAACAACTCTATTTGGCTCACTAACTTCACACACCATCAGGCTTCCAAGCAGCTCTCAAGGAAACTCAGTTTTCACAATCTATGCTTAGTGCCCTTTCACTGCATTATCTAGGAATGAACCTGGTAGAGCATCCCACACAAACGAATGCTCCACATGCGGGTTTCACATGCCACCAATTCCACATTCTCAGGCAACTTCAGCGCCACAGCCGTTTTCAGATAGCCCTCAATGCAAAGGCTCTAGACGCAAATATTGGTGTGAGAGCTAATTCAATCAAGGAAACACTGCATGTTGGTGAAGGGCATATTGAAGAAGGATCAGCCGAGTGGTTCTTGTGGGAGAACAACTCCATTTGGCTCACTAACTTCACACACCATCAGGCTTCCAAGCAGCTCTCAAGGAAACTCAGTTTTCACACTCTATGCTTAGTGCCCTTTGAGTGCTTAGGACTGAAATGAATCTTGGTGAGCATCCCACACAAACGAATGCTCCACATGCGGGTTCCACATGCCACCAACTCCACATTCACAGGCAACTTCAGCGCCACAGCCATTTTCAGATAGCCCTCAATGCAAAGGTTCTAGACGCAAATATTGGTGTGAGAGCTAATTCAATCAAGGAAACACTGCATGTTGGTGAAGGGCATATTGAAGAAGGATCAGCCGAGTGGTTCTTGTGGGAGAACAACTCCATTTGGCTCACTAACTTCACACACCATCAGGCTTCCAAGCAGCTCTCAAGGAAACTCAGGTTTCACACTCTATGCTTAGTGCCCTTTGAGTTCATTATCTAGGAATGATCCTGGTAGAGCATCCCACACAAACGAATCTCCACATGCGGGTTTCACATGCCACCAACTCCACATTCTCAGGCAAATTCAGCGCCACAGCCGCTTTCAGATAGCCCTCAATGCAAAGGCTCTAGACTCAAATATTGGTGTGAGAGCTAATTCAATCAAGGAAACACTGCATGTTGGTGAAGGGCATATTGAAGAAGGATCAGCCGAGTGTTTCTTGTGGGAGAACAACTCCATTTGGCTCACTAACTTCACACACCATCAGGCTTCCAAGCAGCTCTCAAGGAAACTCAGTTTTCACACTCTATGCTTAGTGCCCTTTGAGTGCATTATCTAGGAATGAACCTGGTAGAGCATCCCACACAAACGAATGCTCCACATGCGGGTTTCACATGCCACCAACTCCACATTCACAGGCAACTTCAGCGCCACAGCCGTTTTCAGATAGCCCGCAATGCAAAGGCTCTAGACGCAAATATTGGTGTGAGAGCTAATTCAATCAAGGAAACACTGCATGTTGGTGAAGGGCATATTGAAGAAGGATCAGCCGAGTGGTTCTTGTGGGAGAACAACTCCATTTGGCTCACTAACTTCACACACCATCAGGCTTCCAAGCAGCTCTCAAGGAAACTCAGTTTTCACACTCTATGCTTAGTGCCCTTTGAGTGCGTAGGACTGAAATGAAGCTTGGTGAGCATCCCACACAAACGAATGCTCCACATGCGGGTTTCACATGCCACCAACTCCACATTCTCAGGCCACTTCAGTGCCACAGCCATTTTCAGATAGCCATCAATGCAAATTCTCTAGATGTAAATATTGGTGTGAGAGCTAATTAAATCAAGGAAACACTGCATATTGGTGAAGGGCATATTGAAGAAGAATCAGCCGAGTGGTTCTTGTGGGAGAACAACTCCATTTGGCTCACTAACTTCACACACCATCAGGCTTCCAAGCAGCTATCAAGGAAACTCAGTTTTCACACTCTATGCTTAGTGCCCTTTGAGTGCCTAGGACTGAAATGAATCTTGGTGAGCATCCCACACAAACGAATGCTCCACATGCGGGTTCCACATGCCACCAACTCCACATTCACAGGCAACTTCAGCGCCACAGCCATTTTCAGATAGCCCTCAATGCAAAGGCTCTAGACGCAAATATTGGTGTGAGAGCTAATTCAATCAAGGAAACACTGCATGTTGGTGAAGGGCATATTGAAGAAGGATCAGCCGAGTGGTTCTTGTGGGAGAACAACTCCATTTGGCTCACTAACTTCACACACCATCAGGCTTCCAAGCAGCTCTCAAGGAAACTCAGTTTTCACAATCTATGATTAGTGCCCTTTGAGTGCCTAGGACTGAAATGAAGCTTGGTGAGCATCCCACACAAACGAATGCTCCACATGCGGGTTTCACATGCCACCAACTCCACATTCACAGGCAACTTCAGCGCCACAGCCGTTTTCAGATAGCCCTCAATGCAAAGCCTCTAGACGCAAATATTGGTGTGAGAGCTAATTCAATCAAGGAAACACTGCATGTTGGTGAAGGGCATATTGAAGAAGGATCAGCCGACTGGTTCTAGTGGGAGAACAACTCCATTTGGCTCACTAACTTCACACACCATCAGGCTTCCAAGCAGCTCTCAAGGAAACTCAGTTTTCACACTCTATGCTTAGTGCCCTTTGAGTGCATTATCTAGGAATGAACCTGGTAGAGCATTCCACACAAACGAATGCACCACATGCGGGTTTCACATGCCACCAACTCCACATTCACAGGCAACTTCAGCGCCACAGCCGTTTTCAGATAGCCCGCAATGCAAAGGCTCTAGACGCAAATATTGGTGTGAGAGCTAATTCAATCAAGGAAACACTGCATGTTGGTGAAGGGCATATTGAAGAAGGATCAGCCGAGTGGTTCTTGTGGGAGAACAACTCCATTTGGCTCACTAACTTCACACACCATCAGGCTTCCAAGCAGCTCTCAAGGAAACTCAGTTTTCACACTCTATGCTTAGTGCCCTTTGAGTGACTAGGATTGAAATTAATATTGGTGAGCATCCCACACAAACGAATGCTCCACATGCGGGTTTCACATGCCACCAACTCCACATTCACAGGCAACTTCAGCGCCACAGCCGTTTTCAGATAGCCCGCAATGCAAAGGCTCTAGACGCAAATATTGGTGTGAGAGCTAATTCAATCAAGGAAACACTGCATGTTGGTGAAGGGCATATTGAAGAAGGATCAGCCGAGTGGTTCTTGTGGGAGAACAACTCCATTTGGCTCACTAACTTCATACACCATCAGGCTTCCAAGCAGCTCTCAAGGAAACTCAGTTTTCACACTCTATGCTTAGTGCCCTTTGAGTGCATTATCTAGGAATGAACCTGGTAGAGCATCCCACACAAACGAATGCTCCACATGCGGGTTTCACATGCCACCAACTCCACATTCACAGTCAAATTCAGCGCCACAGCCATTTTCAGATAGCCCTCAATGCAAAGGCTCTAGACGCAAATATTGGTGTGAGAGCTAATTCAATGAAGGAAACACTGCATGTTGGTGAAGGGCATATTGAAGAAGGATCAGCCAAGTGGTTCTTGTGGGAGAACAACTCTATTTGGCTCACTAACTTCACACACCATCAGGCTTCCAAGCAGCTCTCAAGGAAACTCAGTTTTCACAATCTATGCTTAGTGCCCTTTCACTGCATTATCTAGGAATGAACCTGGTAGAGCATCCCACACAAACGAATGCTCCACATGCGGGTTTCACATGCCACCAATTCCACATTCTCAGGCAACTTCAGCGCCACAGCCGTTTTCAGATAGCCCTCAATGCAAAGGCTCTAGACGCAAATATTGGTGTGAGAGCTAATTCAATCAAGGAAACACTGCATGTTGGTGAAGGGCATATTGAAGAAGGATCAGCCGAGTGGTTCTTGTGGGAGAACAACTCCATTTGGCTCACTAACTTCACACACCATCAGGCTTCCAAGCAGCTCTCAAGGAAACTCAGTTTTCACACTCTATGCTTAGTGCCCTTTGAGTGCTTAGGACTGAAATGAATCTTGGTGAGCATCCCACACAAACGAATGCTCCACATGCGGGTTCCACATGCCACCAACTCCACATTCACAGGCAACTTCAGCGCCACAGCCATTTTCAGATAGCCCTCAATGCAAAGGTTCTAGACGCAAATATTGGTGTGAGAGCTAATTCAATCAAGGAAACACTGCATGTTGGTGAAGGGCATATTGAAGAAGGATCAGCCGAGTGGTTCTTGTGGGAGAACAACTCCATTTGGCTCACTAACTTCACACACCATCAGGCTTCCAAGCAGCTCTCAAGGAAACTCAGGTTTCACACTCTATGCTTAGTGCCCTTTGAGTTCATTATCTAGGAATGATCCTGGTAGAGCATCCCACACAAACGAATGCTCCACATGCGGGTTTCACATGCCACCAACTCCACATTCTCAGGCAAATTCAGCGCCACAGCCGCTTTCAGATAGCCCTCAATGCAAAGGCTCTAGACTCAAATATTGGTGTGAGAGCTAATTCAATGAAGGAAACACTGCATGTTGGTGAAGGGCATATTGAAGAAGGATCAGCCGAGTGTTTCTTGTGGGAGAACAACTCCATTTGGCTCACTAACTTCACACACCATCAGGCTTCCAAGCAGCTCTCAAGGAAACTCAGTTTTCACACTCTATGCTTAGTGCCCTTTGAGTGCATTATCTAGGAATGAACCTGGTAGAGCATCCCACACAAACGAATGCTCCACATGCGGGTTTCACATGCCACCAACTCCACATTCACAGGCAACTTCAGCGCCACAGCCGTTTTCAGATAGCCCTCAATGCAAAGGCTCTAGACGCAAATATTGGTGTGAGAGCTAATTCAATGAAGGAAACACTGCATGTTGGTGAAGGGCATATTGAAGAAGGATCAGCCGAGTGGTTCTTGTGGGAGAACAACTCTATTTGGCTCACTAACTTCACACACCATCAGGCTTCCAAGCAGCTCTCAAGGAAACTCAGTTTTCACACTCTATGCTTAGTGCCCTTTGAGTGCGTAGGACTGAAATGAAGCTTGGTGAGCATCCCACACAAACGAATGCTCCACATGCGGGTTTCACATGCCACCAACTCCACATTCTCAGGCCACTTCAGTGCCACAGCCATTTTCAGATAGCCCTCAATGCAAATTCTCTAGATGTAAATATTGGTGTGAGAGCTAATTAAATCAAGGAAACACTGCATGTTGGTGAAGGGCATATTGAAGAAGAATCAGCCGAGTGGTTCTTGTGGGAGAACAACTCCATTTGGCTCACTAACTTCACACACCATCAGGCTTCCAAGCAGCTATCAAGGAAACTCAGTTTTCACACTCTATGCTTAGTGCCCTTTGAGTGCCTAGGACTGAAATGAATCTTGGTGAGCATCCCACACAAACGAATGCTCCACATGCGGGTTCCACATGGCACCAACTCCACATTCACAGGCAACTTCAGCGCCACAGCCATTTTCAGATAGCCCTCAATGCAAAGGCTCTAGACGCAAATATTGGTGTGAGAGCTAATTCAATCAAGGAAACACTGCATGTTGGTGAAGGGCATATTGAAGAAGGATCAGCCGAGTGGTTCTTGTGGGAGAACAACTCCATTTGGCTCACTAACTTCACACACCATCAGGCTTCCAAGCAGCTCTCAAGGAAACTCAGGTTTCACACTCTATGCTTAGTGCCCTTTGAGTTCATTATCTAGGAATGATCCTGGTAGAGCATCCCACACAAACGAATGCTCCACATGCGGGTTTCACATGCCACCAACTCCACATTCTCAGGCAAATTCAGCGCCACAGCCGCTTTCAGATAGCCCTCAATGCAAAGGCTCTAGACTCAAATATTGGTGTGAGAGCTAATTCAATCAAGGAAACACTGCATGTTGGTGAAGGGCATATTGAAGAAGGATCAGCCGAGTGTTTCTTGTGGGAGAACAACTCCATTTGGCTCACTAACTTCACACACCATCAGGCTTCCAAGCAGCTCTCAAGGAAACTCAGTTTTCACACTCTATGCTTAGTGCCCTTTGAGTGCATTATCTAGGAATGAACCTGGTAGAGCATCCCACACAAACGAATGCTCCACATGCGGGTTTCACATGCCACCAACTCCACATTCACAGGCAACTTCAGCGCCACAGCCGTTTTCAGATAGCCCTCAATGCAAAGGCTCTAGACGCAAATATTGGTGTGAGAGCTAATTCAATCAAGGAAACACTGCATGTTGGTGAAGGGCATATTGAAGAAGGATCAGCCGAGTGGTTCTTGTGGGAGAACAACTCTATTTGGCTCACTAACTTCACACACCATCAGGCTTCCAAGCAGCTCTCAAGGAAACTCAGTTTTCACACTCTATGCTTAGTGCCCTTTGAGTGCGTAGGACTGAAATGAAGCTTGGTGAGCATCCCACACAAACGAATGCTCCACATGCGGGTTTCACATGCCACCAACTCCACATTCTCAGGCCACTTAAGTGCCACAGCCATTTTCTGATAGCCCTCAATGCAAATTCTCTAGATGTAAATATTGGTGTGAGAGCTAATTAAATCAAGGAAACACTGCATATTGGTGAAGGGCATATTGAAGAAGAATCAGCCGAGTGGTTCTTGTGGGAGAACAACTCCATTTGGCTCACTAACTTCACACACCATCAGGCTTCCAAGCAGCTATCAAGGAAACTCAGTTTTCACACTCTATGCTTAGTGCCCTTTGAGTGCCTAGGACTGAAATGAATCTTGGTGAGCATCCCACACAAACGAATGCTCCACATGCGGGTTCCACATGGCACCAACTCCACATTCACAGGCAACTTCAGCGCCACAGCCATTTTCAGATAGCCCTCAATGCAAAGGCTCTAGACGCAAATATTGGTGTGAGAGCTAATTCAATCAAGGAAACACTGCATGTTGGTGAAGGGCATATTGAAGAAGGATCAGCCGAGTGGTTCTTGTGGGAGAACAACTCCATTTGGCTCACTAACTTCACACACCATCAGGCTTCCAAGCAGCTCTCAAGGAAACTCAGTTTTCACAATCTATGATTAGTGCCCTTTGAGTGCCTAGGACTGAAATGAAACTTGGTGAGCATCCCACACAAACGAATGCTCCACATGCGGGTTTCACATGCCACCAACTCCACATTCACAGGCAACTTCAGCGCCACAGCCGTTTTCAGATAGCCCTCAATGCAAAGGCTCTAGACACAAATATTGGTGTGAGAGCTAATTCAATCAAGGAAACACTGCATGTTGGTGAAGGGCATATTGAAGAAGGATCAGCCGAGTGGTTCTTGTGGGAGAACAACTCCATTTGGCTCACTAACTTCACACACCATCAGGCTTCCAAGCAGCTCTCAAGGAAACTCAGTTTTCACACTCTATGCTTAGTGCCCTTTGAGTGCATTATCTAGGAATGAACCTGGTAGAGCATCCCACACAAACGAATGCTCCACATGCGGGTTCCACATGCCACCAACTCCACATTCACAGGCAACTTCAGCGCCACAGCCGTTTTCAGATAGCCCTCAATGCAAAGGCTCTAGACGCAAATATTGGTGTGAGAGCTAATTCAATCAAGGAAACACTGCATGTTGGTGAAGGGCATATTGAAGAAGGATCAGCCGAGTGGTTCTTGTGGGAGAACAACTCCATTTGGCTCACTAACTTCACACACCATCAGGCTTCCAAGCAGCTCTCAAGGAAACTCAGTTTTCACACTCTATGCTTAGTGCCCTTTCAGTGCCAAGGACTGAAATGAAGCCTGGTGAGCATCCCACACAAACGAATGCTACACATGCGGGTTCCACATGCCACCAACTCCACATTCACAGGCAACTTCAGCGCCACAGCCGTTTTCAGATAGCCCTCAATGCAAAGGCTCTAGACGCAAATATTGGTGTGAGAGCTAATTCAATCAAGGAAACACTGCATGTTGGTGAAGGGCATATTGAAGAAGAATCAGTCGAGTAGTTCTTGTGGGAGAACAACTCCATTTGGCTCACTAACTTCACACACCATCAGGCTTCCAAGCAGCTCTCAAGGAAACTCAGTTTTCACACTCTATGCTTAGTGCCCTTTGAGTGCATTATCTAGGAATGAATCTAGTAGAGCATCCCACACAAACGAATGCTCCACATGCGGGTTCCACATGCCACCAACTCCACATTCTCAGGCAACTTCAGCGCCACAGCCATTTTCAGATACCCCTCAATGCAAAGGCTCTAGACGCAAATATTGGTGTGAGAGCTAATTCAATCAAGGAAACACTGCTTGTTGGTGAAGGGCATATTGAAGAAGGATCAGCCGAGTGGTTCTTGTGGGAGAACAACTCCATTTGGCTCACTAACTTCACACACCATCAGGCTTCCAAGCAGCTCTCAAGGAAACTCAGTTTTCACACTCTATGCTTAGTGCCCTTTGAGTTCATTATCTAGGAATGAACCTGGTAGAGCATCCCACACAAACGAATGCTCCACATGCGGGTTTCACATACCACCAACTCCACATTCTCAGGCAACCTCAGTGCCACAGCCATTTTCAGATAGCCCTCAAGGCAAAGGCTCTAGACGCAAATATTGGTGTGAGAGCTAATTCAATGAAGGAAACACTGCATGTTGGTGAAGGGCATATTGAAGAAGGATCAGCCGAGTGTTTCTTGTGGGAGAACAACTCCATTTGGCTCACTAACTTCACACACCATCAGGCTTCCAAGCAGCTCTCAAGGAAACTCAGTTTTCACACTCTATGTTTAGTACCCTTTGAGTGCATTATCTAGGAATGAACCTGGTAGAGCATCCCACACAAACTAATGCTCCACATGCGGGTTTCACATGCCACCAACTCCACATTCACAGGCAACTTCAGCGCCACAGCCGTTTTCAGATAGCCCTCAATGCAAAAGCTCTAGACACAAATATTGGTGTGAGAGCTAATTCAATCAAGGAAACACTGCATGTTGGTGAAGGGCATATTGAAGAAGGATCAGCCGAGTGGTTCTTGTGGGAGAACAACTCCATTTGGCTCACTAACTTCACACACCATCAGGCTTCCAAGCAGCTCTCAAGAAAACTCAGTTTTCACACTCTATGCTTAGTGCCCTTTCAGTGCCTAGGACTGAAACGAAGCTTGGTGAGCATCCCACACAAACGAATGCTCCACATGCGGGTTTCACATGCCACCAACTCCACATTCTCAGGCAACTTCAGTGCCACAGCCATTTTCAGATAGCCCTCAATGCAAATTCTCTAGATGTAAATATTGGTGTGAGAGCTAATTCAATCAAGGAAACACTGCATGTTGCTGAAGGGCATATTGAAGAAGGATCAGCCGAGTGGTTCTTGTGGGAGAACAACTCCATTTGGCTCACTAACTTCACACACCATCAGGCTTCCAAGCAGCTCTCAAGGAAACTCAGTTTTCACACTCTATGCTTAGTGCCCTTTGAGTGCATTATCTAGGAATGAACCTGGTAGAGCATCCCACACAAACGAATGCTCCACATGCGGGTTTCACATGCCACCAACTCCACATTCACAGGCAACTTCAGCGCCTCAGCCGTTTTCAGATAGTCCTCAATGCAAAGGCTCTAGACGCAAATATTGGTGTGAGAGCTAATTCAATCAAGGAAACACTGCATGTTGGTGAAGGGCATATTGAAGAAGGATCAGCCGAGTGGTTCTTGTGGGAGAACAACTCCATTTGGCTCACTAACTTCACACACCATCAGGCTTGCAAGCAGCTCTCAAGGAAACTCAGTTTTCACACTCTATGCTTAGTACCCTTTGAGTTCATTATCTAGGAATGAACCTGGTAGACCATCCCACACAAACGAATGCTCCACATGCGGGTTTCACATGCCACCAACTCCACATTCACAGGCAACTTCAGCGCCACAGCCGCTTTCAGATAGCCCTCAATGCAAAGGCTCTAGACGCAAATATTGGTGTGAGAGCTAATTCAATCAAGGAAACACTGCATGTTGGTGAAGGGCATATTGAAGAAGGATCAGCCGAGTGGTTCTTGTGGGAGAACAACTCCATTTGGCTCACTAACTTCACACACCTCAGGCTTCCAAGCAGCTCTCAAGGAAACTCAGTTTTCACACTCTATGCTTAGTGCCCTTTGTGTGCCTAGGACTGAAATGAAGCTTGCTGAACATCCCACACAAACGAATGCTCCAGATGCGGGTTTCACATGCCAGCAACTCCACATTCACAGGCAACTTCAGCGCCACAGCCGTTTTCAGATAGCCCTCAATGCAAAGGCTCTAGACGCAAATATTGGTGTGAGAGCTAATTCAATCAAGGAAACACTGCATGTTGGTGAAGGGCATATTGAAGAAGGATCAGCCGAGTGGTTCTTGTGGGAGAACAACTCCATTTGGCTCACTAACGTCACACACCATCAGGCTTCCAAGCAGCTCTCAAGGAAACTCAGTTTTCACACTCTATGCTTAGTGCCCTTTGAGTGCATTATCTAGGAATGAACCTGGTAGAGCATCCCACACAAACGAATGCTCCACATGCGGGTTTCACATGCCACCAACTCCACATTCACAGGCAACTTCAGCGCCACAGCCATTTTCAGATAGCCCTCAATGCAAAGGCTCTAGACGCAAATATTGGTGTGAGAGCTAATTCAATCAAGGAAACACTGCATGTTGGTGAAGGGCATATTGAAGAAGGATCAGCCGAGTGGTTCTTGTGGGAGAACAACTCCATTTGGCTCACTAACTTCACACACCATCAGGCTTCCAAGCAGCTCTCAAGGAAACTCAGTTTTCACACTCTATGCTTAGTGCCCTTTGAGTGCATTATCTAGGAATGAACCTGGTAGAGCATCCCACACAAACGAATGCTCCACATGCGGGTTTCACATGCCACCAACTCCACATTCACAGGCAACTTCAGCGCCACAGCCGCTTTCAGATAGCCCTCAATGCAAAGGCTCTAGACGCAAATATTGGTGTGAGAGCTAATTCAATCAAGGAAACACTGCATGTTGGTGAAGGGCATATTGAAGAAGGATCAGCCGAGTGGTTCTTGTGGGAGAACAACTCCATTTGGCTCACTAACTTCACACACCATCAGGCTTCCAAGCAGCTCTCAAGGAAACTCAGTTTTCACACTCTATGCTTAGTGCCCTTTGAGTGCATTATCTAGGAATGAACCTGGTAGAGCATCCCACACAAACGAATGCTCCACATGCGGGTTTCACATGCCACCAACTCCACATTCACAGGCAACTTCAGCGCCACAGCCGTTTTCAGATAGCCCTCAATGCAAAGGCTCTAGACGCAAATATTGGTGTGAGAGCTAATTCAATCAAGGAAACACTGCATGTTGGTGAAGGGCATATTGAAGAAGGATCAGCCGAGTGGTTCTTGTGGGAGAACAACTCCATTTGGCTCACTAACTTCACACACCATCAGGCTTCCAAGCAGCTCTCAAGGAAACTCAGTTTTCACACTCTATGCTTAGTGCCCTTTGAGTGCATTATCTAGGAATGAACCTGGTAGAGCATCCCACACAAACGAATGCTCCACATGCGGGTTTCACATGCCACCAACTCCACATTCACAGGCAACTTCAGCGCCACAGCCACTTTCAGATAGCCCTCAATGCAAAGGCTCTAGACGCAAATATTGGTGTGAGAGCTAATTCAATCAAGGAAACACTGCATGTTGGTGAAGGGCATATTGAAGAAGGATCAGCCGAGTGGTCCTTGTGGGAGAACAACTCCATTTGGCTCACTAACTTCACACACCATCAGGCTTCCAAGCAGCTCTCAAGGAAACTCAGTTTTCACACTCTATGCTTAGTGCCCTTTGAGTGCATTATGTAGGAATGAACCTGGTAGAGCATCCCACACAAACGAATGCTCCACATGCGGGTTTCACATGCAAACAACTCCACATTCACAGGCAACTTCAGCGCCACAGCCGTTTTCAGATAGCCCTCAATGCAAAGGTTCTAGACGCAAATATTGGTGTGAGAGCTAATTCAATCAAGGAAACACTGCATGTTGGTGAAGGGCATATTGAAGAAGGATCAGCCGAGTGTTTCTTGTGGGAGAACAACTCCATTTGGCTCACTAACTTCACACACCATCAGGCTTCCAAGCAGCTCTCAAGGAAACTCAGTTTTCACACTCTATGCTTAGTGCCCTTTGAGTGCATTATCTAGGAATGAACCTGGTAGAGCATCCCACACAAACGAATGCTCCACATGCGGGTTTCACATGCCACCAACTCCACATTCACAGGCAACTTCAGCGCCACAGCCGTTTTCAGATAGCCCTCAATGCAAAGGCTCTAGACAAAAATATTGGTGTGAGAGCTAATTCAATCAAGGAAACACTGCATGTTGGTGAAGGGCATATTGAAGAAGGATCAGCCGAGTGGTTCTTGTGGGAGAACAACTCCATTTGGCTCACTAACTTCACACACCATCAGGCTTCCAAGCAGCTCTCAAGAAAACTCAGTTTTCACACTCTATGCTTAGTGCCCTTTCAGTGCCTAGGACTGAAATGAAGCTTGGTGAGCATCCCACACAAACGAATGCTCCACATGCGGGTTTCACATGCCACCAACTCCACATTCACAGGCAACTTCAGTGCCAGAGCCGCTTTCACATAGCCCTCAATGCAAAGGCTCTAGACGCAAATATTGGTGTGAGAGCTAATTCAATCAAGTAAACACTGCATGTTGGTGAAGGGAGTATTGAAGAAGGAACAACCAAGTGGTCCTTGTGCGAGAACAACTCCATTTGGCTCACTAACTTCACACACCATCAGGCTTCCAAGCAGCTCTCAAGGAAACTCAGTTTTCACACTCTATGCTTAGTGCCCTTTGAGTGCATTATCTAGGAATGAACCTGGTAGAGCATCCCACACAAACGAATGCTCCACATGCGGGTTTCACATGCCACCAACTCCACATTCACAGGCAACTTCAGCGCCACAGCCGTTTTCAGATAGCCCTCAATGCAAAGGCTCTAGACACAAATATTGGTGTGAGAGCTAATTCAATCAAGGAAACACTGCATGTTGGTGAAGGGCATATTGAAGAAGGATCAGCCGAGTGGTTCTTGTGGGAGAACAACTCCATTTGGCTCACTAACTTCACACACCATCAGGCTTCCAAGCAGCTCTCAAGAAAACTCAGTTTTCACACTCTATGCTTAGTGCCCTTTCAGTGCCTAGGACTGAAATGAAGCTTGGTGAGCATCCCACACAAACGAATGCTCCACATGCGGGTTTCACATGCCACCAACTCCACATTCACAGGCAACTTCAGTGCCAGAGCCGCTTTCACATAGCCCTCAATGCAAAGGCTCTAGACGCAAATATTGGTGTGAGAGCTAATTCAATCAAGGAAACACTGCATGTTGGTGAAGGGCGTATTGAAGAAGGAACAACCAAGTGGTCCTTGTGCGAGAACAACTCCATTTGGCTCACTAACTTCACACACCATCAGGCTTCCAAGCAGCTCTCAAGGAAACTCAGTTTTCACACTCTATGCTTAGTGCCCTTTGAGTGCATTATCTAGGAATGAATCTAGTAGAGCATCCCACACAAACGAATGCTCCACATGCGGGTTTCACATGCCACCAACTCCACATTCACAGGCAACTTCAGCGCCACAGCCGTTTTCAGATAG
Source organism: Ochotona princeps (assembly GCF_030435755.1). Lineage (NCBI taxonomy): Eukaryota > Metazoa > Chordata > Mammalia > Lagomorpha > Ochotonidae > Ochotona > Ochotona princeps. The sequence goes on along the minus strand of NW_026696148.1, from coordinate 16,885 downwards.
CCCTCAATGCAAAGGCTCTAGACGCAAATATTGGTGTGAGAGCTAATTCAATCAAGGAAACACTGCATGTTGGTGAAGGGCATATTGAAGAAGGATCAGCCGAGTGGTTCTTGTGGGAGAACAACTCCATTTGGCTCACTAACTTCACACACCATCAGGCTTCCAAGCAGCTCTCAAGGAAACTCAGTTTTCACACTCTATGCTTAGTGCCCTTTGAGTGCGTAGGACTGAAACGAAGCTTGGTGAGCATCCCACACAAACGAATGCTCCACATGCGGGTTTCACATGCCACCAACTCCACATTCTCAGGCAACTTCAGTGCCACAGCCATTTTCAGATAGCCCTCAATGCAAATTCTCTAGATGTAAATATTGGTGTGAGAGCTAATTCAATCAAGGAAACACTGCATATTGGTGAAGGGCATATTGAAGAAGAATCAGCCGAGTGGTTCTTGTGGGAGAACAACTCCATTTGGCTCACTAACTTCACACACCATCAGGCTTCCAAGCAGCTCTCAAGGAAACTCAGTTTTCACACTCTATGCTTAGTGCCCTTTGAGTGCCTAGGACTGAAATGAATCTTGGTGAGCATTCCACACAAACGAATGCTCCACATGCGGGTTCCACATGCCACCAACTCCACATTCACAGGCAACTTCAGCGCCACAGCCATTTTCAGATAGCCCTCAATGCAAAGGCTCTAGACGCAAATATTGGTGTGAGAGCTAATTCAATCAAGGAAACACTGCATGTTGCTGAAGGGCATATTGAAGAAGGATCAGCCGAGTGGTTCTTGTGGGAGAACAACTCCATTTGGCTCACTAACTTCACACACCATCAGGCTTCCAAGCAGCTCTCAAGGAAACTCAGTTTTCACACTCTATGCTTAGTGCCCTTTGAGTGCATTATCTAGGAATGAACCTGGTAGAGCATCCCACACAAACGAATGCTCCACATGCGGGTTTCACATGCCACCAACTCCACATTCACAGGCAACTTCAGCGCCACAGCCGTTTTCAGATAGTCCTCAATGCAAAGGCTCTAGACGCAAATATTGGTGTGAGAGCTAATTCAATCAAGGAAACACTGCATGTTGGTGAAGGGCATATTGAAGAAGGATCAGCCGAGTGGTTCTTGTGGGAGAACAACTCCATTTGGCTCACTAACTTCACACACCATCAGGCTTGCAAGCAGCTCTCAAGGAAACTCAGTTTTCACACTCTATGCTTAGTACCCTTTGAGTTCATTATCTAGGAATGAACCTGGTAGACCATCCCACACAAACGAATGCTCCACATGCGGGTTTCACATGCCACCAACTCCACATTCACAGGCAACTTCAGCGCCACAGCCGCTTTCAGATAGCCCTCAATGCAAAGGCTCTAGACGCAAATATTGGTGTGAGAGCTAATTCAATCAAGGAAACACTGCATGTTGGTGAAGGGCATATTGAAGAAGGATCAGCCGAGTGGTTCTTGTGGGAGAACAACTCCATTTGGCTCACTAACTTCACACACCATCAGGCTTCCAAGCAGCTCTCAAGGAAACTCAGTTTTCACACTCTATGCTTAGTGCCCTTTGAGTGCATTATCTAGGAATGAACCTGGTAGAGCATCCCACACAAACGAATGCTCCACATGCGGGTTTCACATGCCACCAACTCCACATTCACAGGCAACTTCAGCGCCACAGCCGCTTTCAGATAGCCCTCAATGCAAAGGCTCTAGACGCAAATATTGGTGTGAGAGCTAATTCAATCAAGGAAACACTGCATGTTGGTGAAGGGCATATTGAAGAAGGATCAGCCGAGTGGTTCTTGTGGGAGAACAACTCCATTTGGCTCACTAACTTCACACACCATCAGGCTTGCAAGCAGCTCTCAAGGAAACTCAGTTTTCACACTCTATGCTTAGTGCCCTTTGAGTGCATTATCTAGGAATGAACCTGGTAGAGCATCCCACACAAACGAATGCTCCACATGCGGGTTTCACATGCCACCAACTCCACATTCACAGGCAACTTCAGCGCCACAGCCGTTTTCAGATAGCCCTCAATGCAAAGGCTCTAGACGCAAATATTGGTGTGAGAGATAATTCAATCAAGGAAACACTGCATGTTGGTGAAGGGCATATTGAAGAAGGATCAGCCGAGTGGTTCTTGTGGGAGAACAACTCCATTTGGCTCACTAACTTCACACACCATCAGGCTTCCAAGCAGCTCTCAAGGAAACTCAGTTTTCACACTCTATGCTTAGTGCCCTTTGAGTGCATTATCTAGGAATGAACCTGGTAGAGCATCCCACACAAACGAATGCTCCACATGCGGGTTTCACATGCCACCAACTCCACATTCACAGGCAACTTCAGCGCCACAGCCACTTTCAGATAGCCCTCAATGCAAAGGCTCTAGACGCAAATATTGGTGTGAGAGCTAATTCAATCAAGGAAACACTGCATGTTGGTGAAGGGCATATTGAAGAAGGATCAGCCGAGTGGTCCTTGTGGGAGAACAACTCCATTTGGCTCACTAACTTCACACACCATCAGGCTTCCAAGCAGCTCTCAAGGAAACTCAGTTTTCACACTCTATGCTTAGTGCCCTTTGAGTGCATTATGTAGGAATGAACCTGGTAGAGCATCCCACACAAACGAATGCTCCACATGCGGGTTTCACATGCAAACAACTCCACATTCACAGGCAACTTCAGCGCCACAGCCGTTTTCAGATAGCCCTCAATGCAAAGGTTCTAGACGCAAATATTGGTGTGAGAGCTAATTCAATCAAGGAAACACTGCATGTTGGTGAAGGGCATATTGAAGAAGGATCAGCCGAGTGGTTCTTGTGGGAGAACAACTCCATTTGGCTCACTAACTTCACACACCATCAGGCTTCCAAGCAGCTCTCTTTCAAGGAAACTCAGTTTTCACACTCTATGCTTAGTGCCCTTTGAGTGCATTATCTAGGAATGAACCTGGTAGAGCATCCCACACAAACGAATGCTCCACATGCGGGTTTCACATGCCACCAACTCCACATTCTCAGGCAACTTCAGTGCCACAGCCATTTTCAGATAGCCCTCAATGCAAAGCTTCTAGATGTAAATATTGGTGTGAGAGCTAATTCAATCAAGGAAACACTGCATGTTGGTGAAGGGCATATTGAAGAAGAATCAGCCGAGTGGTCCTTGTGGGAGAACAACTCCATTTGGCTCACTAACTTCACACACCATCAGGCTTCCAAGCAGCTCTCAAGGAAACTCAGTTTTCACACTCTATGCTTAGTGCCCTTTGAGTGCATTATCTAGGAATGAACCTGGTAGAGCATCACACACAAACGAATGCTCCAGATGCGGTTTTCACATGCCACCAACTCCACATTCACAGGCAACTTCAGCGCCACAGCCGCTTTCAGATAGCCCTCAATGCAAAGGCTCTAGACGCAAATATTGGTGTGAGAGCTAATTCAATCAAGGAAACACTGCATGTTGGTGAAGGGCATATTGAAGAAGGATCAGCCGAGTGGTTCTTGTGGGAGAACAACTCCATTTGGCTCACTAACTTCACACACCATCAGGCTTCCAAGCAGCTCTCAAGGAAACTCAGTTTTCACACTCTATGCTTAGTGCCCTTTGAGTGCATTATCTAGGAATGAACCTGGTAGAGCATCCCACACAAACGAATGCTCCACATGCGGGTTTCACATGCCACCAACTCCACATTCACAGGCAACTTCAGCGCCACAGCCGTTTTCAGATAGCCCTCAATGCAAAGGCTCTAGACGCAAATATTGGTGTGAGAGATAATTCAATCAAGGAAACACTGCATGTTGCTGAAGGGCATATTGAAGAAGGATCAGCCGAGTGGTTCTTGTGGGAGAACAACTCCATTTGGCTCACTAACTTCACACACCATCAGGCTTCCAAGCAGCTCTCAAGGAAACTCAGTTTTCACACTCTATGCTTAGTGCCCTTTGAGTGCATTATCTAGGAATGAACCTGGTAGAGCATCCCACACAAACGAATGCTCCACATGCGGGTTTCACATGCCACCAACTCCACATTCACAGGCAACTTCAGCGCCACAGCCACTTTCAGATAGCCCTCAATGCAAAGGCTCTAGACGCAAATATTGGTGTGAGAGCTAATTCAATCAAGGAAACACTGCATGTTGGTGAAGGGCATATTGAAGAAGGATCAGCCGAGTGGTCCTTGTGGGAGAACAACTCCATTTGGCTCACTAACTTCACACACCATCAGGCTTCCAAGCAGCTCTCAAGGAAACTCAGTTTTCACACTCTATGCTTAGTGCCCTTTGAGTGCATTATCTAGGAATGAACCTGGTAGAGCATCCCACACAAACGAATGCTCCACATGCGGGTTTCACATGCAAACAACTCCACATTCACAGGCAACTTCAGCGCCACAGCCGTTTTCAGATAGCCCTCAATGCAAAGGTTCTAGACGCAAATATTGGTGTGAGAGCTAATTCAATCAAGGAAACACTGCATGTTGGTGAAGGGCATATTGAAGAAGGATCAGCCGAGTGGTTCTTGTGGGAGAACAACTCCATTTGGCTCACTAACTTCACACACCATCAGGCTTCCAAGCAGCTCTCAAGGAAACTCAGGTTTCACACTCTATGCTTAGTGCCTTTTGTGTGCCTAGGACTGAAATGAAGCTTGCTGAACATCCCACACAAACGAATGCTCCACATGCGGTTTTCACATGCAAACAACTCCACATTCACAGGCAACTTCAGCGCCACAGCCGCTTTCAGATAGCCCTCAATGCAAAGGCTCTAGACGCAAATATTGGTGTGAGAGCTAATTCAATCAAGGAAACACTGCATGTTGGTGAAGGGCATATTGAAGAAGGATCAGCCGAGTGGTTCTTGTGGGAGAACAACTCCATTTGATTCACTAACTTCACACACCATCAGGTTTCCAAGCAGCTCTCAAGGAAACTCAGTTTTCACACTCTATGCTTAGTGCCCTTTGTGTGCCTAGGACTGAAATGAAGCTTGCTGAACATCCCACACAAACGAATGCTTTTTCACATCCAAACATATCCACATTCACAGGCAACTTCAGCGCTACAGCCGTTTTCAGATAGCCCTCAATGCAAAGGCCTCTAGACGCAAATATCGGTGTGAGAGCTAAATCAATCAAGGAAACACTGCATGTTGGTGAAGGGCATATTGAAGAAGGATCAGCCGAGTGGTTCTTGTGGGAGAACAACTCCATTTGGCTCACTAACTTCACACACCATCAGGCTTCCAAGCAGCTCTCAAGGAAACTCAGTTTTCACACTCTATGCTTAGTGCCCTTTGTGTGCTAGGACTGAAATGAAGCTTGCTGAACATCCAACACAAACGAATGCTCCAGATGCTGGTTTCACATGCCACCAACTCCACATTCACAGGCAACTTCAGCGCCACAGCCACTTTCAGATAGCCCTCAATGCAAAGGCTCTAGACGCAAATATTGGTGTGAGAGCTAATTCAATCAAGGAAACACTGCATGTTGGTGAAGGGGCATATTGAAGAAGGATCAGCCGAGTGGTTCTTTTGCGAGAACAACTCCATTTGGCTCACTAACTTCACACACCATCAGGCTTCCAAGCAGCTCTCAAGGAAACTTAGTTTTCACACTCTATGCTTAGTGCCCTTTGAGTGCATTATCTAGGAATGAACCTGGTAGAGCATCCCACACAAACGAATGCTCCACATGCGGTTTTCACATGCCACCAACTCCACATTCACAGGCAACTTCAGCGCCACAGCCGCTTTCAGATAGCCCTCAATGCAAAGGCTCTAGACGCAAATATTGGTGTGAGAGCTAATTCAATCAAGGAAACACTGCATGTTGGTGAAGGGCCTATTGAAGAAGGATCAGCCGAGTGGTTCTTGTGGGGAGAACAACTCCATTTGGCTCACTAACTTCACACACCATCAGGCTTCCAAGCAGCTCTCAAGGAAACTCAGTTTTCACACTCTATGCTTAGTGCCCTTTGTGTGCCTAGGACTGAAATGAAGCTTGCTGAACATCCCACACAAACGAATGCTCCACATGCGGGTTTCACATGCAAACAACTCCACATTCACAGGCAACTTCAGCGCCACAGCCGCTTTCAGATAGCCCTCAATGCAAAGGCTCTAGACGCAAATATTGGTGTGAGAGATAATTCAATCAAGGAAACACTGCATGTTGGTGAAGGGCATATTGAAGAAGGATCAGCCGAGTGGTTCTTGTGGGAGAACAACTCCATTTGGCTCACTAACTTCACACACCATCAGGCTTCCAAGCAGCTCTCAAGGAAACCTCAGTTTTCACACTCTATGCTTAGTGCCCTTTGTGTGCCTAGGACTGAAATGAAGCTTGCTGAACATCCCACACAAACGAATGCTCCAGATGCTGGTTTCACATGCCACCAACTCCACATTCACAGGCAACTTCAGCGCCACAGCCACTTTTCCAGATAGCCCTCAATGCAAAGGCTCTAGACGCAAATATTGGTGTGAGAGCTAATTCAATCAAGGAAACACTGCATGTTGGTGAAGGGCATATTGAAGAAGGATCAGCCGAGTGGTTCTTGTGGGAGAACAACTCCATTTGGCTCACTAACCTCACACACCATCAGGCTTCCAAGCAGCTCTCAAGGAAACTCAGTTTTCACACTCTACGCTTAGTGCCCTTAGAGTGCATTATCTAGGAATGAACCTGGTAGAGCATCCCACACAAACGAATGCTCCACATGCGGGTTTCACATGCCACCAACTCCACATTCACAGACAACTTCAGCGCCACAGCCGCTTTCAGATAGCCCTTAATGCAAAGGCTCTAGACGCAAATATTGGTGTGAGAGCTAATTCAATCAAGGAAACACTGCATGTTGGTGAAGGGCATATTGAAGAAGAATCAGCCGAGTGGTTCTTGTGGGAGAACAACTCCATTTGGCTCACTAACTTCACACACCATCAGGCTTCCAAGCAGCTCTCAAGGAAACTCAGTTTTCACACTCTATGCTTAGTGCCCTTTGAGTGCATTATCTAGGAATGAACCTGGTAGAGCATCCCACACAAACGAATGCTCCACATGCGGGTTTCACATGCAACCACTCCACATTCACAGGCAACTTCAGCGCCACAGCCACTTTCAGATAGCCCTCAATGCAAAGGCTCTAGACGCAAATATTGGTGTGAGAGCTAATTCAATCAAGGAAACACTGCATGTTGGTGAAGGGCATATTGAAGAAGGATCAGCCGAGTGGTTCTTGTGGGGAGGAACAACTCCATTTGGCTCACTAAATTCACACACCATCAGGTTTCCAAGCAGCTCTCAAGGAAACTCAGTTTTCACACTCTATGCTTAGTGCCCTTTGAGTGCCTTGGATTTAAATGAAGCTTGGTGAGCATCCCACACAAACGAATGCTCCACACGCGGGTTTCACATGCCACCAACTCCACATTCACAGGCAACTTCAGCGCCACAGCCGTTTTCAGATAGCCCTCAATGCAAAGGCTCTAGACGCAAATATTGGTGTGAGAGCTAATTCAATCAAGGAAACACTGCGTGTTGCTGAAGGGCATATTGAAGAAGGATCAGCCAAGTGTTTCTTGTGGGAGAACAACTCCATTTGGCTCACCTAACTTCACACACCATCAGGCTTCCAAGCAGCTCTCAAGGAAACTCAGTTTTCACACTCTATGCTTAGTGCCCTTTGAGTGCATTATCTAGGAATGAACCTGGTAGAGCATCCCACACAAACGAATGCTCCACATGCGGGTTTCACATGCCACCAACTCCACATTCACAGGCAACTTCAGCGCCACAGCAGTTTTCAGATAGCCCTCAATGCAAAGGCTCTAGACGCAAATATTGGTGTGAGAGCTAATTCAATCAAGGAAACACTGCATGTTGGTGAAGGGCATATTGAAGAAGGATCAGCCGAGTGGTTCTTGTGGGAGAACAACTCCATTTTGGCTCACTAACTTCACACACCATCAGGCTTCCAAGCAGCTCTCAAGGAAACTCAGGTTTCACACTCTATGCCTTAGTGCCCTTTGTGTGCCTTGGATTTAAATGAAGATTGGTGAGCATCCCACACAAACGAATGCTCCACATGCGGGTTTCACATGCCACCAACTCCACATTCTCAGGCAACCTCAGTGCCACAGCCATTTTCAGATAGCCCTCAAGGCAAAGCCTCTAGATGTAAATATTGGTGTGAGAGCTAATTCAATCAAGGAAACACTGCATGTTGGTGAAGGGCATATTGAAGAAGGATCAACCAAGTGCTCCTTGTGCGAGAACAACTCCATTTGGCTCACTAATTTCACACACCATCAGACTTCCAAGCAGCTCTCAAGGAAACTCAGTTTTCACACTCTATGCTTAGTGCCCTTTGAGTGACTAGGACTGAAATGAACCTGGTAGAGCATCCCACACAAACGAATGCTCCACATGCGGGTTCCACATGCCACCAACTCCACATTCACAGGCAACTTCAGCGCCACAGCCATTTTCAGATAGCCCTCAATGCAAAGGCTCTAGATGCAAATATTGGTGTGAGAGCTAATTCAATCAAGGAAACATTGCATGTTGGTGAAGGGCATATTGAAGAAGGATCAGCCGAGTGGTTCTTGTGGGAGAACAACTCCATTTAGCTCACTAACTTCACACACCATCAGGCTTCCAAGCAGCTCTCAAGGAAACTCAGTTTTCACACTCTATGCTTAGTGCCCTTTGAGTGCATTATCTAGGAATGAATCTAGTAGAGCATCCCACACAAACGAATGCTCCACATGCGGGTTTCACATGCCACCAACTCCACGTTCACAGGCAACTTCAGCGCCACAGCCGTTTTCAGATAGCCCTCAATGCAAAGGCTCTAGACGCAAATATTGGTGTGGGAGCTAATTCAATCAAGGAAACACTGCATGTTGGTGAAGGGCATATTGAAGAAGGATCAGCCGAGTGGTTCTTGTGGGAGAACAACTCCATTTGGCTCACTAATTTCACACACCATCAGGCTTCCAAGCAGCTCTCAAGGAAACTCAGTTTTCACACTCTATGCTTAGTGCCCTTTGAGTGCCTTGGATTTAAATGAAGCTTGGTGAGCATCCCACACAAACGAATGCTCCACATGCGGGTTTCACATGCCACCACTTCCACATTCTCAGGCAACTTCAGTGCCACAGCCATTTTCAGATAGCCCTCAATGCAAAGCCTCTAGATGTAAATATTGGTGTGAGAGCTAATTCAATCAAGGAAACACTGCATGTTGGTGAAGGGCATATTGAAGAAGGATCAGCCGAGTGGTTCTTGTGGGAGAACAACTCCATTTGGCTCACTAACTTCACACACCATCAGGCTTCCAAGCAGCTCTCAAGGAAACTCAGTTTTCACACTCTATGCTTAGTGCCCTTTGAGTGCATTATCTAGGAATGAACCTGGTAGAGCATCCCACACAAACGAATGCTCCACATGCGGGTTTCACATGCCACCAACTCCACATTCACAGGCAACTTCAGCGCCACAGCCGCTTTCAGATAGCCCTCAATGCAAATGCTCTAGACGCAAATATTGGTGTGAGAGCTAATTCAATCAAGGAAACACTGCATGTTGGTGAAGGGCATATTGAAGAAGGATCAGCCGAGTGGTTCTTGTGGGAGAACAACTCCATTTGGCTCACTAACTTCACACACCATCAGGCTTCCAAGCAGCTCTCAAGGAAACTCAGGTTTCACACTCTATGCTTAGTGCCCTTTGTGTGCCTTGGATTTAAATGAAGCTTGGTGAGCATCCCACACAAACGAATGCTCCACATGCGGGTTTCACATGCCACCAACTCCACATTCTCAGGCAATCTCAGTGCCACAGCCATTTTCAGATAGCCCTCAAGGCAAAGCCTCTAGATGTAAATATTGGTGTGAGAGCTAATTCAATCAAGGAAACACTGCATGTTGGTGAAAGGGCATATTGAAGAAGGATCAGCCGAGTGGTTCTTGTGGGAGAACAACTCCATTTGGCTCACTAACTTCACACACCATCAGACTTCCAAGCAGCTCTCAAGGAAACTCAGTTTTCACACTCTATGCTTAGTGCCCTTTGAGTGACTAGGACTGAAATGAACCTGGTAGAGCATCCCACACAAACGAATGCTCCACATGCGGGTTCCACATGCCACCAACTCCACATTCACAGGCAACTTCAGCGCCACAGCCATTTTCAGATAGCCCTCAATGCAAAGGCTCTAGATGCAAATATTGGTGTGAGAGCTAATTCAATCAAGGAAACACTGCATGTTGGTGAAGGGCATATTGAAGAAGGATCAGCCGAGTGGTTCTTGTGGGAGAACAACTCCATTTGGCTCACTAACTTCACACACCATCAGGCTTCCAAGCAGCTCTCAAGGAAACTCAGTTTTCACACTCTATGCTTAGTGCCCTTTGAGTGCATTATCTAGGAATGAATCTAGTAGAGCATCCCACACAAACGAATGCTCCACATGCGGGTTTCACATGCCACCAACTCCACGTTCACAGGCAACTTCAGCGCCACAGCCACTTTCAGATAGCCCTCAATGCAAAGGCTCTAGACGCAAATATTGGTGTGAGAGCTAATTCAATCAAGGAAACACTGCATGTTGGTGAAGGGCATATTGAAGAAGGATCAGCCGAGTGGTTCTTGTGGGAGAACAACTCCATTTGGCTCACTAACTTCACACACCATCAGGCTTCCAAGCAGCTCTCAAGGAAACTCAGTTTTCACACTCTATGCTTAGTGCCCTTTGAGTGCCAAGGACTGAAATGAAGCTTGGTGAGCATCCCACACAAACGAATGCTCCACATGCGGGTTTCACATGCCACCAACTCCACATTCAGAGGCAACTTCAGCGCCACAGCCATTTTCAGATAGCCCTCAATGCAAAGGCTCTAGACGCAAATATTGGTGTGAGAGCTAATTCAATCAAGGAAACACTGCATGTTGGTGAAGGGCATATTGAAGAAGGATCAGCCGAGTGTTTCTTGTGGGAGAACAACTCCATTTGGCTCACTAACTTCACACACCATCAGGCTTCCAAGCAGCTCTCAAGGAAACTCAGTTTTCACACTCTATGCTTAGTGCCCTTTGAGTGCCTTGGATTTAAATGAAGCTTGGTGAGCATCCCACACAAACGAATGCTCCACATGCGGGTTTCACATGCCACCAACTCCACATTCTCAGGCAACTTCAGTGCCACAGCCATTTTCAGATAGCCCTCAATGCAAAGGCTCTAGATGCAAATATTGGTGTGAGAGCTAATTCAATCAAGGAAACACTGCATGTTGGTGAAGGGCATATTGAAGAAGGATCAGCCGAGTGGTTCTTGTGGGAGAACAACTCCATTTGGCTCACTAACTTCACACACCATCAGGCTTCCAAGCAGCTCTCAAGGAAACTCAGTTTTCACACTCTATGCTTAGTGCCCTTTGAGTGCATTATCTAGGAATGAATCTAGTAGAGCATCCCACACAAACGAATGCTCCACATGCGGGTTTCACATGCCACCAACCTCCACGTTCACAGGCAACTTCAGCGCCACAGCCGTTTTCAGATAGCCCTCAATGCAAAGGCTCTAGACGCAAATATTGGTGTGAGAGCTAATTCAATGAAGGAAACACTGCATGTTGGTGAAGAGCATATTGAAGAAGGATCAGCCGAGTGGTTCTTGTGGGAGAACAACTCCATTTGGCTCACTAATTTCACACACCATCAGGCTTCCAAGCAGCTCTCAAGGAAACTCAGTTTTCACACTCTATGCTTAGTGCCCTTTGAGTGCCTTGGATTTAAATGAAGCTTGGTGAGCATCCCACACAAACGAATGCTCCACATGCGGGTTTCACATGCCACCAACTCCACATTCTCAGGCAACTTCAGTGCCACAGCCATTTTCAGATAGCCATCAATGCAAAGCTCTAGATGTAAATATTGGTGTGAGAGCTAATTCAATCAAGGAAACACTGCATGTTGGTGAAGGGCATATTGAAGAAGGATCAGCCGAGTGGTTCTTGTGGGAGAACAACTCCATTTGGCTCACTAACTTCACACACCATCAGGCTTCCAAGCAGCTCTCAAGGAAACTCAGTTTTCACACTCTATGCTTAGTGCCCTTTGAGTGCATTATCTAGGAATGAACCTGGTAGAGCATCCCACACAAACGAATGCTCCACATGCGGGTTTCACATGCCACCAACTCCACATTCACAGGCAACTTCAGCGCCACAGCCACTTTCAGATAGCCCTCAATGCAAAGGCTCTAGACGCAAATATTGGTGTGAGAGCTAATTTAATCAAGGAAACACTGCATGTTGGTGAAGGGCATATTGAAGAAGGATCAGCCGAGTGGTTCTTGTGGGAGAACAACTCCATTTGGCTCACTAACTTCACACACCATCAGGCTTCCAAGCAGCTCTCAAGGAAACTCAGGTTTCACACTCTATGCTTAGTGCCCTTTGTGTGCCTTGGATTTAAATGAAGCTTGGTGAGCATCCCACACAAACGAATGCTCCACATGCGGGTTTCACATGCCACCAACTCCACATGCTCAGGCAACCTCAGTGCCACAGCCATTTTTCAGATAGCCCTCAATGCAAAGCCTCTAGATGTAAATATTGGTGTGAGAGCTAATTCAATCAAGGAAACACTGCATGTTGGTGAAGGGCATATTGAAGAAGGATCAGCCGAGTGGTTCTTGTGGGAGAACAACTCCATTTGGCTCACTAACTTCACACACCATCAGACTTCCAAGCAGCTCTCAAGGAAACTCAGTTTTCACACTCTATGCTTAGTGCCCTTTGAGTGACTAGGACTGAAATGAACCTGGTAGAGCATCCTACACAAACGAATGCTCCACATGCGGGTTCCACATGCCACCAACTCCACATTCACAGGCAACTTCAGCGCACAGCCATTTTCAGATAGCCCTCAATGCAAAGGCTCTAGATGCAAATATTGGTGTGAGAGCTAATTCAATCAAGGAAACACTGCATGTTGGTGAAGGGCATATTGAAGAAGGATCAGCCGAGTGGTTCTTGTGGGAGAACAACTCCATTTGGCTCACTAACTTCACACACCATCAGGCTTCCAAGCAGCTCTCAAGGAAACTCAGTTTTCACACTCTATGCTTAGTGCCCTTTGAGTGCATTATCTAGGAATGAATCTAGTAGAGCATCCCACACAAACGAATGCTCCACATGCGGGTTTCACATGCCACCAACTCCACGTTCATAGGCAACTTCAGCGCCACAGCCGTTTTCAGATAGCCCTCAATGCAAAGGCTCTAGACGCAAATATTGGTGTGAGAGCTAATTCAATCAAGGAAACACTGCATGTTGGTGAAGGGCATATTGAAGAAGGATCAGCCGAGTGTTTCTTGTGGGAGAACAACTCCATTTGGCTCACTAATTTCACACACCATCAGGCTTCCAAGCAGCTCTCAAGGAAACTCAGGTTTCACACTCTATGCTTAGTTCCCTTTGTGTGCCTTGGATTTAAATGAAGCTTGGTGAGCATCCCACACAAACGAATGCTCCACATGCGGGTTTCACATGCCACCAACTCCACATTCTCAGGCAACTTCAGTGCCACAGCCATTTTCAGATAGCCCTCAATGCAAAGGCTCTAGATCGTCAAATATTGGTGTGAGAGCTAATTCAATCAAGGAAACACTGCATGTTGGTGAAGGCATATTGAAGAAGGATCAGCCGAGTGGTTCTTGTGGGAGAACAACTCCATTTGGCTCACTAACTTCACACACCATCAGGCTTCCAAGCAGCTCTCAAGGAAACTCAGTTTTCACACTCTATGCTTAGTGCCCTTTGAGTGCATTATCTAGGAATGAACCTGGTAGAGCATCCCACACAAACGAATGCTCCACATGCGGGTTTCACATGCCACCAACTCCACATTCACAGGCAACTTCAGCGCCACAGCCGCTTTCAGATAGCCCTCAATGCAAAGGCTCTAGACGCAAATATTGGTGTGAGAGCTAATTCAATCAAGGAAACCACTGCATGTTGGTGAAGGGCATATTGAAGAAGGATCAGCCGAGTGGTTCTTGTGGGAGAACAACTCCATTTGGCTCACTAACTTCACACACCATCAGGCTTGCAAGCAGCTCTCAAGGAACTCAGTTTTCACACTCTATGCTTAGTGCCCTTTGAGTGCATTATCTAGAGAATGAACCTGGTAGAGCATCCACACAAACGAATGCTCCACATGCGGGTTTCACATGCCACCAACTCCACATTCACAGGCAACTCAGCGCCACAGCCGTTTTCAGATAGCCCTCAATGCAAAGGCTCTAGACGCAAATATTGGTGTGAGAGATAATTCAATCAAGGAAACACTGCATGTTGGTGAAGGGCATATTGAAGAAGGATCAGCCGAGTGGTTCTTGTGGGAGAACAACTCCATTTGGCTCACTAACTTCACACACCATCAGGCTTCCAAGCAGCTCTCAAGGGAAACTCAGTTTTCACACTCTATGCTTAGTGCCCTTTGAGTGCATTATCTAGGAATGAACCTGGTAGAGCATCCACACAAACGAATGCTCCACATGCGGGTTTCACATGCCACCAACTCCACATTCACAGGCAACTTCAGCGCCACAGCCACTTTCAGATAGCCCTCAATGCAAAGGCTCTAGACGCAAATATTGGTGTGAGAGCTAATTCAATCAAGGAAACACTGCATGTTGGTGAAGGGCATATTGAAGAAGGATCAGCCGAGTGGTCCTTGTGGGAGAACAACTCCATTTGGCTCACTAACTTCACACACCATCAGGCTTCAAGCAGCTCTCAAGGAAACTCAGTTTTCACACTCTATGCTTAGTGCCCTTTGAGTGCATTATGTAGGAATGAACCTGGTAGAGCATCCCACACAAACGAATGCTCCACATGCGGGTTTCACATGCAAACAACTCCACATTCACAGGCAACTTCAGCGCCACAGCCGTTTTCAGATAGCCCTCAATGCAAAGGTTCTAGACGCAAATATTGGTGTGAGAGCTAATTCAATCAAGGAAACACTGCATGTTGGTGAAGGGCATATTGAAGAAGGATCAGCCGAGTGGTTCTTGTGGGAGAACAACTCCATTTGGCTCACTAACTTCACACACCATCAGGCTTCCAAGCAGCTCTCAAGGAAACTCAGTTTTCACACTCTATGCTTAGTGCCCTTTGAGTGCATTATCTAGGAATGAACCTGGTAGAGCATCCCACACAAACGAATGCTCCACATGCGGGTTTCACATGCCACCAACTCCACATTCTCAGGCAACTTCAGTGCCACAGCCATTTTCAGATAGCCTCAATGCAAAGCTTCTAGATGTAAATATTGGTGTGAGAGCTAATTCAATCAAGGAAACACTGCATGTTGGTGAAGGGCATATTGAAGAAGAATCAGCCGAGTGGTCCTTGTGGGAGAACAACTCCATTTGGCTCACTAACTTCACACACCATCAGGCTTCCAAGCAGCTCTCAAGGAAACTCAGTTTTCACACTCTATGCTTAGTGCCCTTTGAGTGCATTATCTAGGAATGAACCTGGTAGAGCATCACACACAAACGAATGCTCCAGATGCGGTTTTCACATGCCACCAACTCCACATTCACAGGCAACTTCAGCGCCACGAGCCGCTTTCAGATAGCCCTCAATGCAAAGGCTCTAGACGCAAATATTGGTGTGAGAGCTAATTCAATCAAGGAAACACTGCATGTTGGTGAAGGGCATATTGAAGAAGGATCAGCCGAGTGGTTCTTGTGGGAGAACAACTCCATTTGGCTCACTAACTTCACACACCATCAGGCTTCCAAGCAGCTCTCAAGGAAACTCAGTTTTCACACTCTATGCTTAGTGCCCTTTGAGTGCATTATCTAGGAATGAACCTGGTAGAGCATCCCACACAAACGAATGCTCCACATGCGGGTTTCACATGCCACCAACTCCACATTCACAGGCAACTTCAGCGCCACAGCCGTTTTCAGATAGCCCTCAATGCAAAGGCTCTAGACGCAAATATTGGTGTGAGAGATAATTCAATCAAGGAAACACTGCATGTTGCTGAAGGGCATATTGAAGAAGGATCAGCCGAGTGGTTCTTGTGGGAGAAACAACTCCATTTGGCTCACTAACTTCACACACCATCAGGCTTCAAGCAGCAGCTCAGGCGCAAGGAAACTCAGTTTTCACACTCTATGCTTAGTGCCCTTTGAGTGCATTATCTAGGAATGAACCTGGTAGAGCATCCCACACAAACGAATGCTCCACATGCGGGTTTCACATGCCACCAACTCCACATTCACAGGCAACTTCAGCGCCACAGCCACTTTCAGATAGCCCTCAATGCAAAGGCTCTAGACGCAAATATTGGTGTGAGAGCTAATTCAATCAAGGAAACACTGCATGTTGGTGAAGGGCATATTGAAGAAGGATCAGCCGAGTGGTCCTTGTGGGAGAACAACTCCATTTGGCTCACTAACTTCACACACCATCAGGCTTCCAAGCAGCTCTCAAGGAAACTCAGTTTTCACACTCTATGCTTAGTGCCCTTTGAGTGCATTATCTAGGAATGAACCTGGTAGAGCATCCCCACACAAACGAATGCTCCACATGCGGGTTTCACATGCAAACAACTCCACATTCACAGGCAACTTCAGCGCCACAGCCGTTTTCAGATAGCCCTCAATGCAAAGGTTCTAGACGCAAATATTGGTGTGAGAGCTAATTCAATCAAGGAAACACTGCATGTTGGTGAAGGGCATATTGAAGAAGGATCAGCCGAGTGGTTCTTGTGGGAGAACAACTCCATTTGGCTCACTAACTTCACACACCATCAGGCTTCCA
>NW_026696147.1:0-35086 GCF_030435755.1 Ochotona princeps | reverse complement strand
CCAATGGACTTGTTCTCCCACAAGAACCACTCGGCTGATCCTTCTTCAATATGCCCTTCACCAACATGCAGTGTTTCCTTGATTGAATTAGCTCTCACACCAATATTTGCGTCTAGAGCCTTTGCATTGAGGGCTATCTGAAAACGGCTTTGGCGCTGAAGTTGCCTGTGAATGTGGAGTTGGTGGCATGTGAAACCCGCATGTGGAGCATTCGTTTGTGTGGGATGCTCTACCAGGTTCATTCCTAGATAATGCACTCAAAGGGCACTAAGCATAGAGTGTGAAAACTGAGTTTCCTTGAGAGCTGCTTGGAAGCCTGATGGTGTGTGAAGTTAGTGAGCCAAATGGAGTTGTTCTCCCACAAGAACCACTCGGCTGATCCTTCTTCAATATGCCCTTCACCAACATGCAGTGTTTCCTTGATTGAATTAGCTCTCACACCAATATTTGCGTCTAGAGCCTTTGCATTGAGGGCTATCTGAAAACGGCTGTGGCGCTGAAGTTGCCTGTGAATGTGGAGTTGGTGGCATGTGAAACCCGCATGTGGAGCATTCGTTTGTGTGGGATGCTCTACCAGGTTCATTCCTAGATAATGCACTCAAAGGGCACTAAGCATAGAGTGTGAAAACTGAGTTTCCTTGAGAGCTGCTTGGAAGCCTGATGCTGTGTGAAGTTAGTGAGCCAAATGGAGTTGTTCTCCCACAAGAACCACTCGGCTGATCCTTCTTCAATATGCCCTTCACCAACATGCAGTGTTTCCTTGATTGAATTAGCTCTCACACCAATATTTGCGTCTAGAGCCTTTGCATTGAGGGCTATCTGAAAACGGCTGTGGCGCTGAAGTTGCCTGTGAATGTGGAGTTGGTGGCATGTGAAACCCGCATGTGGAGCATTCGTTTGTGTGGGATGCTCTACCAGGTTCATTCCTAGATAATGCACTCAAAGGGCACTAAGCATAGAGTGTGAAAAATGAGTTTCCTTGAGAGCTGCTTGGAAGCCTGATGGTGTGTGAAGTTAGTGAGCCAAATGGAGTTGTTCTCCCACAAGAACCCCTCGGCTGATCCTTCTTCAATATGCCCTTCACCAACATGCAGTGTTTCCTTGATTGAATTAGCTCTCACACCAATATTTGCGTCTAGAGCCTTTGCATTGAGGGCTATCTGAAAACGGTTGTGGCGCTGAAGTTGCCTGTGAATGTGGAGTTGGTGGCATGTGAAACCCGCATGTGGAGCATTCGTTTGTGTGGGATGCTCTACCAGGTTCATTCCTAGATAATGCACTCAAAGGGCACTAAACATAGAGTGTGAAAACTGAGTTTCCTTGAGAGCTGCTTGGAAGCCTGATGGTGTGTGAAGTTAGTGAGCCAAATGGAGTTGTTCTCCCACAAGAACCACCTGGCTTATCCTTCTTCAATATGCCCTTCACCAACATGCAGTGTTTCCTTGATTGAATTAGCTCTCACACCAATATTTGCGTCTAGAGCCTTTGCATTGAGGGCTATATGAAAACGGCTGTGGCGCTGAAGTTTCCTGTGAATGTGGAGTTGGTGGCATGTGAAACCCGCATGTGGAGCATTCGTTTGTGTGGGATGCTCTACCAGGTTCATTCCTAGATAATGCACTCAAAGGGCAATAAGAATAGAGTGTGAAAACTGAGTTTCCTTGAGAGCTGCTTGGAAGCCTGATGGTGTGTGAAGTTAGTGAGCCAAATGGAGTTGTTCTCCCACAAGAACCACTCGGCTGATCCTTCTTCAATATGCCCTTCACCAACATGCAGTGTTTCCTTGATTGAATTAGCTCTCACACCAATATTTGCGTCTAGAGCCTTTGCATTGAGGGCTAGCTGAAAACGGCTGTGGCGCTGAAGTTGCCTGTGAATGTGGAGTTGGTGGCATGTGAAACCCGCATGTGGAGCATTCGTTTGTGTGGGATGCTGACCAAGCTTCATTTCAGTCCTAGGCACACAAAGAACACTAAGAATAGAGTGTGAAAACTGAGTTTCCTTGAGAGCTGCTTGGAAGCCTGGTGGTGTGTGAAGTTAGTGAGCCAAATGGAGTTGTTCTCCCACAAGAACCACCTGGCTGATCCTTCTTCAATATGCCCTTCACCAACATGCAGTGTTTCCTTGATTGAATTAGCTCTCACACCAATATTTGCGTCTAGAGCCTTTGCATTGAGGGCTATCTGAAAACGGCTGTGGCGCTGAAGTTGCCTGTGAATGTGGAGTTGGTGGCATGTGAAACCCGCATGTGGAGCATTCGTTTGTGTGGGATGCTCTACCAGGTTCATTCCTAGATAATGCACTCAAGGGCACTAAGCATAGAGTGTGAAAACTGAGTTTCCTTGAGAGCTGCTTGGAAGCCTGATGGTGTGTGAAGTTAGTGAGCCAAATGGAGTTGTTCTCCCACAAGAACCACTCGGCTGATCCTTCTTCAATATGCCCTTCACCAACATGCAGTGTTTCCTTGATTGAATTAGCTCTCACACCAATATTTGCGTCTAGAGCCTTTGCATTGAGGGCTATCTGAAAACGGCTGTGGCGCTGAAGTTGCCTGTGAATGTGGAGTTGGTTGCATGTGAAACCCGCATGTGGAGCATTCGTTTGTGTGGGATGCTGACCAAGCTTCATTTCAGTCCTAGGCACACAAAGAACACTAAGAATAGAGTGTGAAAACTGAGTTTCCTTGAGAGCTGCTTGGAAGCCTGGTGGTGTGTGAAGTTAGTGAGCCAAATGGAGTTGTTCTCCCACAAGAACCACCTGGCTGATCCTTCTTCAATATGCCCTTCACCAACATGCAGTGTTTCCTTGATTGAATTAGCTCTCACACCAATATTTGCGTCTAGAGCCTTTGCATTGAGGGCTATATGAAAACGGCTGTGGCGCTGAAGTTTCCTGTGAATGTGGAGTTGGTGGCATGTGAAACCCGCATGTGGAGCATTCGTTTGTGTGGGATGCTCTACCAGGTTCATTCCTAGATAATGCACTCAAAGGGCAATAAGAATAGAGTGTGAAAACTGAGTTTCCTTGAGAGCTGCTTGGAAGCCTGATGGTGTGTGAAGTTAGTGAGCCAAATGGAGTTGTTCTCCCACAAGAACCACTCGGCTGATCCTTCTTCAATATGCCCTTCACCAACATGCAGTGTTTCCTTGATTGAATTAGCTCTCACACCAATATTTGCGTCTAGAGCCTTTGCATTGAGGGCTAGCTGAAAACGGCTGTGGCGCTGAAGTTGCCTGTGAATGTGGAGTTGGTGGCATGTGAAACCCGCATGTGGAGCATTCGTTTGTGTGGGATGCTGACCAAGCTTCATTTCAGTCCTAGGCACACAAAGAACACTAAGAATAGAGTGTGAAAACTGAGTTTCCTTGAGAGCTGCTTGGAAGCCTGGTGGTGTGTGAAGTTAGTGAGCCAAATGGAGTTGTTCTCCCACAAGAACCACCTGGCTGATCCTTCTTCAATATGCCCTTCACCAACATGCAGTGTTTCCTTGATTGAATTAGCTCTCACACCAATATTTGCGTCTAGAGCCTTTGCATTGAGGGCTATCTGAAAACGGCTGTGGCGCTGAAGTTGCCTGTGAATGTGGAGTTGGTGGCATGTGAAACCCGCATGTGGAGCATTCGTTTGTGTGGGATGCTCTACCAGGTTCATTCCTAGATAATGCACTCAAGGGCACTAAGCATAGAGTGTGAAAACTGAGTTTCCTTGAGAGCTGCTTGGAAGCCTGATGGTGTGTGAAGTTAGTGAGCCAAATGGAGTTGTTCTCCCACTAGAACCACTCGGCTGATCCTTCTTCAATATGCCCTTCACCAACATGCAGTGTTTCCTTGATTGAATTAGCTCTCACACCAATATTTGCGTCTAGAGCCTTTGCATTGAGGGCTATCTGCAAACGGCTGTGGCGCTGAAGTTGCCTGTGAATGTGGAGTTGGTGGCATGTGAAACCCGCATGTGGAGCATTCGTTTGTGTGGGATGCTGACCAAGCTTCATTTCAGTCCTAGGCACACAAAGAACACTAAGAATAGAGTGTGAAAACTGAGTTTCCTTGAGAGCTGCTTGGAAGCCTGGTGGTGTGTGAAGTTAGTGAGCCAAATGGAGTTGTTCTCCCACAAGAACCACCTGGCTGATCCTTCTTCAATATGCCCTTCACCAACATGCAGTGTTTCCTTGATTGAATTAGCTCTCACACCAATATTTGCGTCTAGAGCCTTTGCATTGAGGGCTATCTGAAAACGGCTGTGGCGCTGAAGTTGCCTGTGAATGTGGAGTTGGTGGCATGTGAAACCCGCATGTGGAGCATTCGTTTGTGTGGGATGCTGACCAAGCTTCATTTCAGTCCTAGGCACACAAAGAACACTAAGCATAGAGTTTGAAAACTGAGTTTCCTTGAGAGCTGCTTGGAAGCCTGATGGTGTGTGAAGTTAGTGAGCCAAATGGAGTTGTTCTCCCACAAGAACCACTCGGCTGATCCTTCTTCAATATGCCCTTCACCAACATGCAGTGTTTCCTTGATTGAATTAGCTCTCACACCAATATTTGCGTCTAGAGCCTTTGCATTGAGGGCTATCTGAAAACGGCTGTGGCGCTGAAGTTGCCTGTGAATGTGGAGTTGGTGGCATGTGAAACCCGCATGTGGAGCATTCGTTTGTGTGGGATGCTCTACCAGGTTCATTCCTAGATAATGCACTCAAAGGGCAATAAGAATAGAGTGTGAAAACTGAGTTTCCTTGAGAGCTGCTTGGAAGCCTGGTGGTGTGTGAAGTTAGTGAGCCAAATGGAGTTGTTCTCCCACAAGAACCACTCGGCTGATCCTTCTTCAATATGCCCTTCACCAACATGCAGTGTTTCCTTGATTGAATTAGCTCTCACACCAATATTTGCGTCTAGAGCCTTTGCATTGAGGGCTATCTGAAAACGGCTGTGGCGCTGAAGTTGCCTGTGAATGTGGAGTTGGTGGCATGTGAAACCCGCATGTGGAGCATTCATTTGTGTGGGATGCTCTCCAAGCTTCATTTCAGTCCTAGGCACTCAAAGGGCACTAAGCATAGAGTGTGAAAACTGAGTTTCCTTGAGAGCTGCTTGGAAGCCTGATGGTGCGTGAAGTTAGTGAGCCAAATGGAGTTGTTCTCCCACAAGAACCACTCGGCTGATCCTTCTTCAATATGCCCTTCACCAACATGCAGTGTTTCCTTGATTGAATTAGCTCTCACACCAATATTTGCGTCTAGAGCCTTTGCATTGAGGGCTATCTGAAAACGGCTGTGGCGCTGAAGTTTCCTGTGAATCTGGAGTTGGTGGCATGTGAAACCCGCATGTGGAGCATTCATTTGTGTTTGATGCTCTCCAAGCTTCATTTCAGTCCTAGGCACTTAAAGGGCACTAAGCATAGAGTGTGAAAACTGAGTTTCCTTGAGAGCTGCTTGGAAGCCTGATGGTGTGTGAAGTTAGTGAGCCAAATGGAGTTGTTCTCCCACAAGAACCACTCGGCTGATCCTTCTTCAATATGCCCTTCACCAACATGCAGTGTTTCCTTGATTGAATTAGCTCTCACACCAATATTTGCGTCTAGAGCCTTTGCATTGAGGGCTATCTGAAAACGGCTGTGGCGCTGAAGTTGCCTGAGAATGTGGAGTTGGTGGCATGTGAAACCCGCATGTGGAGCATTCGTTAGTGTGGGATGCTCTACCAGGTTCATTCCTAGATAATGCACTCAAAGGGCACTAAGCATAGAGTGTGAAAACTGAGTTTCCTTGAGAGCTGCTTGGAAGCCTGATGGTGTGTGAAGTTAGTGAGCCAAATGGAGTTGTTCTCCCACAAGAACCACTCGGCTGATCCTTCTTCAATATGCCCTTCACCAACATGCAGTGTTTCCTTGATTGAATTAGCTCTCACACCAATATTTGCGTCTAGAGCCTTTGCATTGAGGGCTATCTGAAAACGGCTGTGGCGCTGAAGTTGCCTGAGAATGTGGAGTTGGTGGCATGTGAAACCCGCATGTGGAGCAATCATTTGTGTGGGATGCTCTCCAAGCTTCATTTCAGTCCTAGGCACTCAAAGGGCACTAAGCATAGAGTGTGAAAACTGAGTTTCCTTGAGAGCTGCTTGGAAGCCTGATGGTGTGTGAAGTTAGTGAGCCAAATGGAGTTGTTCTCCCACAAGAACCACTCGGCTGATCCTTCTTCAATATGCCCTTCACCAACATGCAGTGTTTCCTTGATTGAATTAGCTCTCACACCAATATTTGCGTCTAGAGCCTTTGCATTGAGGGCTATCTGAAAACGGCTGTGGCGCTGAAGTTGCCTGAGAATGTGGAGTTGGTGGCATGTGAAACCCGCATGTGGAGCATTCATTTGTGTGGGATGCTCTCCAAGCTTCATTTCAGTCCTAGGCACTCAAAGGGCACTAAGCATAGAGTGTGAAAACTGAGTTTCCTTGAGAGCTGCTTGGAAGCCTGATGGTGCGTGAAGTTAGTGAGCCAAATGGAGTTGTTCTCCCACAAGAACCACTCGGCTGATCCTTCTTCAATATGCCCTTCACCAACATGCAGTGTTTCCTTGATTGAATTAGCTCTCACACCAATATTTGCGTCTAGAGCCTTTGCATTGAGTGCTATCTGAAAACGGCTGTGGCGCTGAAGTTGCCTGTGAATGTGGAGTTGGTGGCATGTGAAACCCGCATGTGGAGCATTCGTTTGTGTGGGATGCTCTACCAGGTTCATTCCTAGATAATGCACTCAAAGGGCAATAAGAATAGAGTGTGAAAACTGAGTTTCCTTGAGAGCTGCTTGGAAGCCTGATGGTGTGTGAAGTTAGTGAGCCAAATGGAGTTGTTCTCCCACAAGAACCACTCGGCTGATCCTTCTTCAATATGCCCTTCACCAACATGCAGTGTTTCCTTGATTGAATTAGCTCTCACACCAATATTTGCGTCTAGAGCCTTTGCATTGAGGGCTATCTGAAAACGGCTGTGGCGCTGAAGTTGCCTGTGAATGTGGAGTTGGTGGCATGTGAAACCTGCATGTGGAGCATTCGTTTATGTGGGATGCTCTCCAATCTTCATTTCAGTCCTAGCCACTCAAAGGGCACTAAGCATAGAGTGTGAAAACTGAGTTTCCTTGAGAGATGCTTGGAAGCCTGATGGTGTGTGAAGTTAGTGAGCCAAATGAAGTTGTTCTCCCACAAGAACCACTAGGCTGGTCCTTCTTCAATATGCCCTTCACCAACATGCAGTGTTTCCTTGATTGAATTAGCTCTCACACCAATATTTGCGTCTTGAGCCTTTGCATTGAGGGCTATCTGAAAACGGCTGTGGCGCTGAAGTTGCCTGTGAATGTGGAGTTGGTGGCATGTGAAACCCGCATGTGGAGCATTCGTTTGTGTGGGATGCTCTACCAGGTTCATTCCTAGATAATGCACTCAAAGGGCAATAAGAATAGAGTGTGAAAACTGAGTTTCCTTGAGAGCTGCTTGGAAGCCTGGTGGTGTGTGAAGTTAGTGAGACAAATGGAGTTGTTCTCCCACAAGAACCACCTGGCTGATCCTTCTTCAATATGCCCTTCACCAACATGCAGTGTTTCCTTGATTGAATTAGCTCTCACACCAATATTTGCGTCTAGAGCCTTTGCATTGAGGGCTATCTGAAAACGGCTGTGGCGCTGAAGTTGCCTGTGAATGTGGAGTTGGTGGCATGTGAAACCCGCATGTGGAGCATTCGTTTGTGTGGGATGCTGACCAAGCTTCATTTCAGTCCTAGGCACACAAAGAACACTAAGAATAGAGTGTGAAAACTGAGTTTCCTTGAGAGCTGCTTGGAAGCCTGATGGTGTGTGAAGTTAGTGAGCCAAATGGAGTTGTTCTCCCACAAGAACCACTCGGCTGATCCTTCTTCAATATGCCCTTCACCAACATGCAGTGTTTCCTTGATTGAATTAGCTCTCACACCAATATTTGCGTCTAGAGCCTTTGCATTGAGGGCTATCTGAAAACGGCTGTGGCGCTGAAGTTGCCTGTGAATGTGGAGTTGGTGGCATGTGAAACCCGCATGTGGAGCATTCGTTTGTGTGGGATGCTGACCAAGCTTCATTTCACTCCAAGCCATACAAAGGGCACTAAGCATAGAGTGTGAAAACTGAGTTTCCTTGAGAGCTGCTTGGAAGCCTGATGGTGTGTGAAGTTAGTGAGCCAAATGGAGTTGTTCTCCCACAAGAACCACTCGGCTGATCCTTCTTCAATATGCCCTTCACCAACATGCAGTGTTTCCTTGATTGAATTAGCTCTCACACCAATATTTGCGTCTAGAGCCTTTGCATTGAGGGCTATCTGAAAACGGCTGTGGCGCTGAAGTTGCCTGTGAATGTGGAGTTGGTGGCATGTGAAACCCGCATGTGGAGCATTCGTTTGTGTGGGATGCTCTACCAGGTTCATTCCTAGATAATGCACTCAAAGGGCAATAAGAATAGAGTGTGAAAACTGAGTTTCCTTGAGAGCTGCTTGGAAGCCGGGTGGTGTGTGAAGTTAGTGAGCCAAATGGAGTTGTTCTCCCACAAGAACCACTCGGCTGATCCTTCTTCAATATGCCCTTCACCAACATGCAGTGTTTCCTTGATTGAATTAGCTCTCACACCAATATTTGCGTCTAGAGCCTTTGCATTGAGTGCTATCTGAAAACGGCTGTGGCGCTGAAGTTGCCTGTGAATGTGGAGTTGGTGGCATGTGAAACCCGCATGTGGAGCATTCGTTTGTGTGGGATGCTCTACCAGGTTCATTCCTAGATAATGCACTCAAAGGGCAATAAGAATAGAGTGTGAAAACTGAGTTTCCTTGAGAGCTGCTTGGAAGCCTGATGGTGTGTGAAGTTAGTGAGCCAAATGGAGTTGTTCTCCCACAAGAACCACTCGGCTGATCCTTCTTCAATATGCCCTTCACCAACATGCAGTGTTTCCTTGATTGAATTAGCTCTCACACCAATATTTGCGTCTAGAGCCTTTGCATTGAGGGCTATCTGAAAACGGCTGTGGCGCTGAAGTTGCCTGTGAATGTGGAGTTGGTGGCATGTGAAACCTGCATGTGGAGCATTCGTTTATGTGGGATGCTCTCCAATCTTCATTTCAGTCCTAGCCACTCAAAGGGCACTAAGCATAGAGTGTGAAAACTGAGTTTCCTTGAGAGATGCTTGGAAGCCTGATGGTGTGTGAAGTTAGTGAGCCAAATGAAGTTGTTCTCCCACAAGAACCACTAGGCTGGTCCTTCTTCAATATGCCCTTCACCAACATGCAGTGTTTCCTTGATTGAATTAGCTCTCACACCAATATTTGCGTCTTGAGCCTTTGCATTGAGGGCTATCTGAAAACGGCTGTGGCGCTGAAGTTGCCTGTGAATGTGGAGTTGGTGGCATGTGAAACCCGCATGTGGAGCATTCGTTTGTGTGGGATGCTCTACCAGGTTCATTCCTAGATAATGCACTCAAAGGGCAATAAGAATAGAGTGTGAAAACTGAGTTTCCTTGAGAGCTGCTTGGAAGCCTGGTGGTGTGTGAAGTTAGTGAGACAAATGGAGTTGTTCTCCCACAAGAACCACCTGGCTGATCCTTCTTCAATATGCCCTTCACCAACATGCAGTGTTTCCTTGATTGAATTAGCTCTCACACCAATATTTGCGTCTAGAGCCTTTGCATTGAGGGCTATCTGAAAACGGCTGTGGCGCTGAAGTTGCCTGTGAATGTGGAGTTGGTGGCATGTGAAACCCGCATGTGGAGCATTCGTTTGTGTGGGATGCTGACCAAGCTTCATTTCAGTCCTAGGCACACAAAGAACACTAAGAATAGAGTGTGAAAACTGAGTTTCCTTGAGAGCTGCTTGGAAGCCTGATGGTGTGTGAAGTTAGTGAGCCAAATGGAGTTGTTCTCCCACAAGAACCACTCGGCTGATCCTTCTTCAATATGCCCTTCACCAACATGCAGTGTTTCCTTGATTGAATTAGCTCTCACACCAATATTTGCGTCTAGAGCCTTTGCATTGAGGGCTATCTGAAAACGGCTGTGGCGCTGAAGTTGCCTGTGAATGTGGAGTTGGTGGCATGTGAAACCCGCATGTGGAGCATTCGTTTGTGTGGGATGCTGACCAAGCTTCATTTCACTCCAAGCCATACAAAGGGCACTAAGCATAGAGTGTGAAAACTGAGTTTCCTTGAGAGCTGCTTGGAAGCCTGATGGTGTGTGAAGTTAGTGAGCCAAATGGAGTTGTTCTCCCACAAGAACCACTCGGCTGATCCTTCTTCAATATGCCCTTCACCAACATGCAGTGTTTCCTTGATTGAATTAGCTCTCACACCAATATTTGCGTCTAGAGCCTTTGCATTGAGGGCTATCTGAAAACGGCTGTGGCGCTGAAGTTGCCTGTGAATGTGGAGTTGGTGGCATGTGAAACCCGCATGTGGAGCATTCGTTTGTGTGGGATGCTCTACCAGGTTCATTCCTAGATAATGCACTCAAAGGGCAATAAGAATAGAGTGTGAAAACTGAGTTTCCTTGAGAGCTGCTTGGAAGCCTGGTGGTGTGTGAAGTTAGTGAGCCAAATGGAGTTGTTCTCCCACAAGAACCACTCGGCTGATCCTTCTTCAATATGCCCTTCACCAACATGCAGTGTTTCCTTGATTGAATTAGCTCTCACACCAATATTTGCGTCTAGAGCCTTTGCATTGAGGGCTATCTGAAAACGGCTGTGGCGCTGAAGTTGCCTGAGAATGTGGAGTTGGTGGCATGTGAAACCCGCATGTGGAGCATTCATTTGTGTGGGATGCTCTCCAAGATTCATTTCAGTCCTAGGCACTCAAAGGGCACTAAGCATAGAGTGTGAAAACTGAGTTTCCTTGAGAGCTGCTTGGAAGCCTGATGGTGCGTGAAGTTAGTGAGCCAAATGGAGTTGTTCTCCCACAAGAACCACTCGGCTGATCCTTCTTCAATATGCCCTTCACCAACATGCAGTGTTTCCTTGATTGAATTAGCTCTCACACCAATATTTGCGTCTAGAGCCTTTGCATTGAGGGCTATCTGAAAACGGCTGTGGCGCTGAAGTTGCCTGAGAATGTAGAGTTGGTGGCATGTGAAACCCGCATGTGGAGCATTCGTTTGTGTGGGATGCTCTACCAGGTTCATTCCTAGATAATGCACTCAAAGGGCACTAAGCATAGAGTGTGAAAACTGAGTTTCCTTGAGAGCTGCTTGGAAGCCTGATGGTGTGTGAAGTTAGTGAGCCAAATGGAGTTGTTCTCCCACAAGAACCACCTGGCTGATCCTTCTTCAATATGCCCTTCACCAACATGCAGTGTTTCCTTGATTGAATTAGCTCTCACACCAATATTTGCGTCTAGAGCCTTTGCATTGAGGGCTATGTGAAAACGGCTGTGGCGCTGAAGTTGCCTGTGAATGTGCAGTTGGTGGCATGTGAAACCTGCATGTGGAGCATTCGTTTATGTGGGATGCTCTCCAATCTTCATTTCAGTCCTAGCCACTCAAAGGGCACTAAACATAGAGTGTGAAAACTGAGTTTCCTTGAGAGCTGCTTGGAAGCCTGATGGTGTGTGAAGTTAGTGAGCCAAATGGAGTTGTTCTCCCACAAGAACCACTAGGCTGGTCCTTCTTCAATATGCCCTTCACCAACATGCAGTGTTTCCTTGATTGAATTAGCTCTCACACCAATATTTGCGTCTAGAGCCTTTGCATTGAGGGCTATCTGAAAATGGCTGTGGCGCTGAAGTTGCCTGTGAATGTGGAGTTGGTGGCATGTGAAACCCGCATGTGGAGCATTCGTTTGTGTGGGATGCTCTACCAGGTTCATTCCTAGATAATGCACTCAAAGGGCAATAAGAATAGAGTGTGAAAACTGAGTTTCCTTGAGAGCTGCTTGGAAGCCTGGTGGTGTGTGAAGTTAGTGAGCCAAATGGAGTTGTTCTCCCACAAGAACCACCTGGCTGATCCTTCTTCAATATGCCCTTCACCAACATGCAGTGTTTCCTTGATTGAATTAGCTCTCACACCAATATTTGCGTCTAGAGCCTTTGCATTGAGGGCTATCTGAAAACGGCTGTGGCGCTGAAGTTGCCTGTGAATGTGGAGTTGGTGGCATGTGAAACCCGCATGTGGAGCATTCGTTTGTGTGGGATGCTGACCAAGCTTCATTTCAGTCCTAGGCACACAAAGAACACTAAGAATAGAGTGTGAAAACTGAGTTTCCTTGAGAGCTGCTTGGAAGCCTGATGGTGTGTGAAGTTAGTGAGCCAATGGACTTGTTCTCCCACAAGAACCACTCGGCTGATCCTTCTTCAATATGCCCTTCACCAACATGCAGTGTTTCCTTGATTGAATTAGCTCTCACACCAATATTTGCGTCTAGAGCCTTTGCATTGAGGGCTATCTGAAAACGGCTGTGGCGCTGAAGTTGCCTGTGAATGTGGAGTTGGTGGCATGTGAAACCCGCATGTGGAGCATTCGTTTGTGTGGGATGCTGACCAAGCTTCATTTCAGTCCTAGGCACACAAAGAACACTAAGCATAGAGTTTGAAAACTGAGTTTCCTTGAGAGCTGCTTGGAAGCCTGATGCTGTGTGAAGTTAGTGAGCCAAATGGAGTTGTTCTCCCACAAGAACCACTCGGCTGATCCTTCTTCAATATGCCCTTCACCAACATGCAGTGTTTCCTTGATTGAATTAGCTCTCACACCAATATTTGCGTCTAGAGCCTTTGCATTGAGGGCTATCTGAAAACGGCTGTGGCGCTGAAGTTGCCTGTGAATGTGGAGTTGGTGGCATGTGAAACCCGCATGTGGAGCATTCGTTTGTGTGGGATGCTCTACCAGGTTCATTCCTAGATAATGCACTCAAAGGGCAATAAGAATAGAGTGTGAAAACTGAGTTTCCTTGAGAGCTGCTTGGAAGCCTGGTGGTGTGTGAAGTTAGTGAGCCAAATGGAGTTGTTCTCCCACAAGAACCACTCGGCTGATCCTTCTTCAATATGCCCTTCACCAACACGCAGTGTTTCCTTGATTGAATTAGCTCTCACACCAATATTTGCGTCTAGAGCCTTTGCATTGAGGGCTATCTGAAAACGGCTGTGGCGCTGAAGTTTCCTGTGAATGTGGAGTTGGTGGCATGTGAAACCCGCAGGTGGAGCATTCGTTTGTGTGGGATGCTCTACCAGGATCATTCCTAGATAATGCAAACAAAGGGCACTAAGCATAGAGTGTGAAAACTGAGTTTCCTTGAGAGCTGCTTGGAAGCCTGATGGTGTGTGAAGTTAGTGAGCCAAATGGAGTTGTTCTTCCACAAGAACCACTCGGCTGATCCTTCTTCAATATGCCCTTCACCAACATGCAGTGTTTCCTTGATTGAATTAGCTCTCACACCAATATTTGCGTCTAGAGCCTTTGCATTGAGGGCTATCTGAAAACGGCTGTGGCGCTGAAGTTGCCTGTGAATGTGGAGTTGGTGGCATGTGAAACCCGCATGTGGAGCATTCGTTTGTGTGGGATGCTCTACCAGGTTCATTCCTAGATAATGCACTCAAAGGGCACTAAACATAGAGTGTGAAAACTGAGTTTCCTTGAGAGCTGCTTGGAAGCCTGATGGTGTGTGAAGTTAGTGAGCCAAATGGAGTTGTTCTTCCACAAGAACCACTCGGCTGATCCTTCTTCAATATGCCCTTCACCAACATGCAGTGTTTCCTTGATTGAATTAGCTCTCACACCAATATTTGCGTCTAGAGCCTTTGCATTGAGGGCTATCTGAAAACGGCTGTGGCGCTGAAGTTGCCTGTGAATGTGGAGTTGGTGGCATGTGATACCGCATGTGGAGCATTCGTTTGTGTGGGATGCTCTCCAAGCTTCATTTCAGTCCTAGGCACTCAAAGGGCACTAAGCATAGAGTGTGAAAACTGAGTTTCCTTGAGAGCTGCTTGGAAGCCTGATGGTGTGTGAAGTTAGTGAGCCAAATGGAGTTGTTCTCCCACAAGAACCACCTGGCTGATCCTTCTTCAATATGCCCTTCACCAACATGCAGTGTTTCCTTGATTGAATTAGCTCTCACACCAATATTTGCGTCTAGAGCCTTTGCATTGAGGGCTATCTGAAAACGGCTGTGGCGCTGAAGTTGCCTGAGAATGTGGAGTTGGTGGCATGTGAAACCCGCATGTGGAGCAATCGTTAGTGTGGGATGCTCTACCAAGTTCATTCCTAGATAATGCACTCAAAGGGCACTAAGCATAGAGTGTGAAAACTGAGTTTCCTTGAGAGCTGCTTGGAAGCCTGATGGTGTGTGAAGTTAGTGAGCCAAATGGAGTTGTTCTCCCACAAGAACCACTCGGCTGATCCTTCTTCAATATGCCCTTCACCAACATGCAGTGTTTCCTTGATTGAATTAGCTCTCACACCAATATTTGCGTCTAGAGCCTTTGCATTGAGGGCTATCTGAAAACGGCTGTGGCGCTGAAGTTGCCTGTGAATGTGGAGTTGGTGGCATGTGAAACCCGCATGTGGAGCATTCGTTTGTGTGGGATGCTCTACCAGGATCATTCCTAGATAATGCACTCAAAGGGCACTAAGCATAGAGTGTGAAAACTGAGTTTCCTTGAGAGCTGCTTGGAAGCCTGATGGTGTGTGAAGTTAGTGAGCCAAATGGAGTTGTTCTTCCACAAGAACCACTCGGCTGATCCTTCTTCAATATGCCCTTCACCAACATGCAGTGTTTCCTTGATTGAATTAGCTCTCACACCAATATTTGCGTCTAGAGCCTTTGCATTGAGGGCTATCTGAAAACGGCTGTGGCGCTGAAGTTGCCTGTGAATGTGGAGTTGGTGGCATGTGAAACCCGCATGTGGAGCATTCGTTTGTGTGGGATGCTCTACCAGGTTCATTCCTAGATAATGCACTCAAAGGGCACTAAACATAGAGTGTGAAAACTGAGTTTCCTTGAGAGCTGCTTGGAAGCCTGATGGTGTGTGAAGTTAGTGAGCCAAATGGAGTTGTTCTTCCACAAGAACCACTCGGCTGATCCTTCTTCAATATGCCCTTCACCAACATGCAGTGTTTCCTTGATTGAATTAGCTCTCACACCAATATTTGCGTCTAGAGCCTTTGCATTGAGGGCTATCTGAAAACGGCTGTGGCGCTGAAGTTGCCTGTGAATGTGGAGTTGGTGGCATGTGATACCGCATGTGGAGCATTCGTTTGTGTGGGATGCTCTCCAAGCTTCATTTCAGTCCTAGGCACTCAAAGGGCACTAAGCATAGAGTGTGAAAACTGAGTTTCCTTGAGAGCTGCTTTGAAGCCTGATGGTGTGTGAAGTTAGTGAGCCAAATGGAGTTGTTCTCCCACAAGAACCACTCGGCTGATCCTTCTTCAATATGCCCTTCACCAACATGCAGTGTTTCCTTGATTGAATTAGCTCTCACACCAATATTTGCGTCTAGAGCCTTTGCATTGAGGGCTAGCTGAAAACGGCTGTGGCGCTGAAGTTGCCTGTGAATGTGGAGTTGGTGGCATGTGAAACCTGCATGTGGAGCATTCGTTTATGTGGGATGCTCTCCAATCTTCATTTCAGTCCTAGCCACTCAAAGGGCACTAAGCATAGAGTGTGAAAACTGAGTTTCCTTGAGAGCTGCTTGGAAGCCTGATGGTGTGTGAAGTTAGTGAGCCAAATGGAGTTGTTCTCCCACAAGAACCACTCGGCTGGTCCTTCTTCAATATGCCCTTCACCAACATGCAGTGTTTCCTTGATTGAATTAGCTCTCACACCAATATTTGCGTCTAGAGCCTTTGCATTGAGGGCTATCTGAAAACGGCTGTGGTGCTGAAGTTGCCTGAGAATGTGGAGTTGGTGGCATGTGAAACCCGCATGTGGAGCATTCGTTAGTGTGGGATGCTCTACCAGGTTCATTCCTAGATAATGCACTCAAAGGGCACTAAGCTTAGAGTGTGAAAACTGAGTTTCCTTGAGAGCTGCTTGGAAGCCTGATGGTGTGTGAAGTTAGTGAGCCAAATGGAGTTGTTCTCCCACAAGAACCACTCGGCTGATCCTTCTTCAATATGCCCTTCACCAACATGCAGTGTTTCCTTGATTGAATTAGCTCTCACACCAATATTTGCGTCTAGAGCCTTTGCATTGAGGGCTATCTGAAAACGGCTGTGGCGCTGAAGTTGCCTGTGAATGTGGAGTTGGTGGCATGTGAAACCCGCATGTGGAGCATTCGTTTGTGTGGGATGCTCTACCAGGTTCATTCCTAGATAATGCACTCAAAGGGCACTAAGCATACAGTGTGAAAACTGAGTTTCCTTGAGAGCTGCTTGGAAGCCTGATGGTGTGTGAAGTTAGTGAGCAAATGGAGTTGTTCTCCACAAGAACCACTCGGCTGATCCTTCTTCAATATGCCCTTCACCAACATGCAGTGTTTCCTTGATTGAATTAGCTCTCACACCAATATTTGCGTCTAGAGCCTTTGCATTGAGGGCTATCTGAAAACGGCTGTGGCGCTGAAGTTTCCTGTGAATGTGGAGTTGGTGGCATGTGAAACCCGCATGTGGAGCATTCATTTGTGTTTGATGCTCTCCAAGCTTCATTTCAGTCCTAGGCACTCAAAGGGCACTAAGCATAGAGTGTGAAAACTGAGTTTCCTTGAGAGCTGCTTGGAAGCCTGATGGTGTGTGAAGTTAGTGAGCCAAATGGAGTTGTTCTCCCACAAGAACCACTCGGCTGGTCCTTCTTCAATATGCCCTTCACCAACATGCAGTGTTTCCTTGATTGAATTATCTCTCACACCAATATTTGATTCTAGAGCCTTTGCATTGAGGGCTATCTGAAAACGGCTGTGGCGCTGAAGTTGCCTGAGAATGTGGAGTTGGTGGCATGTGAAACCCGCATGTGGAGCATTCGTTAGTGTGGGATGCTCTACCAGGTTCATTCCTAGATAATGCACTCAAAGGGCACTAAGCTTAGAGTGTGAAAACTGAGTTTCCTTGAGAGCTGCTTGGAAGCCTGATGGTGTGTGAAGTTAGTGAGCCAAATTGAGTTGTTCTCCCACAAGAACCACTCGGCTGATCCTTCTTCAATATGCCCTTCACCAACATGCAGTGTTTCCTTGATTGAATTAGCTCTCACACCAATATTTGCGTCTAGAGCCTTTGCATTGAGGGCTATCTGAAAACGGCTGTGGCGCTGAAGTTGCCTGAGAATGTGGAGTTGGTGGCATGTGAAACCCGCATGTGGAGCAATCATTTGTGTGGGATGCTCTCCAAGCTTCATTTCAGTCCTAGGCACTCAAAGGGCACTAAGCATAGAGTGTGAAAACTGAGTTTCCTTGAGAGCTGCTTGGAAGCCTGATGGTGTGTGAAGTTAGTGAGCCAAATGGAGTTGTTCTCCACAAGAACCACTCAGCTGATCCTTCTTCAATATGCCCTTCACCAACATGCAGTGTTTCCTTGATTGAATTAGCTCTCACACCAATATTTGCGTCTAGAGCCTTTGCATTGAGGGCTATCTGAAAACGGCTGTGGCGCTGAAGTTGCCTGAGAATGTGGAGTTGGTGGCATGTGAAACCCGCATGTGGAGCAATCGTTAGTGTGGGATGCTCTACCAAGTTCATTCCTAGATAATGCACTCAAAGGGCACTAAGCATAGAGTGTGAAAACTGAGTTTCCTTGAGAGCTGCTTGGAAGCCTGATGGTGTGTGAAGTTAGTGAGCCAAATGGAGTTGTTCTCCCACAAGAACCACTCGGCTGATCCTTCTTCAATATGCCCTTCACCAACATGCAGTGTTTCCTTGATTGAATTAGCTCTCACACCAATATTTGCGTCTAGAGCCTTTGCATTGAGGGCTATCTGAAAACGGCTGTGGCGCTGAAGTTGCCTGTGAATGTGGAGTTGGTGGCATGTGAAACCCGCATGTGGAGCATTCGTTTGTGTGGGATGCTCTACCAGGATCATTCCTAGATAATGCACTCAAAGGGCACTAAGCATAGAGTGTGAAAACTGAGTTTCCTTGAGAGCTGCTTGGAAGCCTGATGGTGTGTGAAGTTAGTGAGCCAAATGGAGTTGTTCTTCCACAAGAACCACTCGGCTGATCCTTCTTCAATATGCCCTTCACCAACATGCAGTGTTTCCTTGATTGAATTAGCTCTCACACCAATATTTGCGTCTAGAGCCTTTGCATTGAGGGCTATCTGAAAACGGCTGTGGCGCTGAAGTTGCCTGTGAATGTGGAGTTGGTGGCATGTGAAACCCGCATGTGGAGCATTCGTTTGTGTGGGATGCTCTACCAGGTTCATTCCTAGATAATGCACTCAAAGGGCACTAAACATAGAGTGTGAAAACTGAGTTTCCTTGAGAGCTGCTTGGAAGCCTGATGGTGTGTGAAGTTAGTGAGCCAAATGGAGTTGTTCTTCCACAAGAACCACTCGGCTGATCCTTCTTCAATATGCCCTTCACCAACATGCAGTGTTTCCTTGATTGAATTAGCTCTCACACCAATATTTGCGTCTAGAGCCTTTGCATTGAGGGCTATCTGAAAACGGCTGTGGCGCTGAAGTTGCCTGTGAATGTGGAGTTGGTGGCATGTGATACCGCATGTGGAGCATTCGTTTGTGTGGGATGCTCTCCAAGCTTCATTTCAGTCCTAGGCACTCAAAGGGCACTAAGCATAGAGTGTGAAAACTGAGTTTCCTTGAGAGCTGCTTTGAAGCCTGATGGTGTGTGAAGTTAGTGAGCCAAATGGAGTTGTTCTCCCACAAGAACCACTCGGCTGATCCTTCTTCAATATGCCCTTCACCAACATGCAGTGTTTCCTTGATTGAATTAGCTCTCACACCAATATTTGCGTCTAGAGCCTTTGCATTGAGGGCTAGCTGAAAACGGCTGTGGCGCTGAAGTTGCCTGTGAATGTGGAGTTGGTGGCATGTGAAACCTGCATGTGGAGCATTCGTTTATGTGGGATGCTCTCCAATCTTCATTTCAGTCCTAGCCACTCAAAGGGCACTAAGCATAGAGTGTGAAAACTGAGTTTCCTTGAGAGCTGCTTGGAAGCCTGATGGTGTGTGAAGTTAGTGAGCCAAATGGAGTTGTTCTCCCACAAGAACCACTCGGCTGGTCCTTCTTCAATATGCCCTTCACCAACATGCAGTGTTTCCTTGATTGAATTAGCTCTCACACCAATATTTGCGTCTAGAGCCTTTGCATTGAGGGCTATCTGAAAACGGCTGTGGTGCTGAAGTTGCCTGAGAATGTGGAGTTGGTGGCATGTGAAACCCGCATGTGGAGCATTTGTTAGTGTGGGATGCTCTACCAGGTTCATTCCTAGATAATGCACTCAAAGGGCACTAAGCTTAGAGTGTGAAAACTGAGTTTCCTTGAGAGCTGCTTGGAAGCCTGATGGTGTGTGAAGTTAGTGAGCCAAATGGAGTTGTTCTCCCACAAGAACCACTCGGCTGATCCTTCTTCAATATGCCCTTCACCAACATGCAGTGTTTCCTTGATTGAATTAGCTCTCACACCAATATTTGCGTCTAGAGCCTTTGCATTGAGGGCTATCTGAAAACGGCTGTGGCGCTGAAGTTGCCTGTGAATGTGGAGTTGGTGGCATGTGAAACCCGCATGTGGAGCATTCGTTTGTGTGGGATGCTCTACCAGGTTCATTCCTAGATAATGCACTCAAAGGGCACTAAGCATACAGTGTGAAAACTGAGTTTCCTTGAGAGCTGCTTGGAAGCCTGATGGTGTGTGAAGTTAGTGAGCAAATGGAGTTGTTCTCCCACAAGAACCACTCGGCTGATCCTTCTTCAATATGCCCTTCACCAACATGCAGTGTTTCCTTGATTGAATTAGCTCTCACACCAATATTTGCGTCTAGAGCCTTTGCATTGAGGGCTATCTGAAAACGGCTGTGGCGCTGAAGTTTCCTGTGAATGTGGAGTTGGTGGCATGTGAAACCCGCATGTGGAGCATTCATTTGTGTTGATGCTCTCCAAGCTTCATTTCAGTCCTAGGCACTCAAAGGGCACTAAGCATAAGAGTGTGAAAACTGAGTTTCCTTGAGAGCTGCTTGGAAGCCTGATGGTGTGTGAAGTTAGTGAGCCAAATGGAGTTGTTCTCCCACAAGAACCACTAGGCTGGTCCTTCTTCAATATGCCCTTCACCAACATGCAGTGTTTCCTTGATTGAATTATCTCTCACACCAATATTTGATTCTAGAGCCTTTGCATTGAGGGCTATCTGAAAACGGCTGTGGCGCTGAAGTTGCCTGAGAATGTGGAGTTGGTGGCATGTGAAACCCGCATGTGGAGCATTCGTTAGTGTGGGATGCTCTACCAGGTTCATTCCTAGATAATGCACTCAAAGGGCACTAAGCTTAGAGTGTGAAAACTGAGTTTCCTTGAGAGCTGCTTGGAAGCCTGATGGTGTGTGAAGTTAGTGAGCCAAATTGAGTTGTTCTCCCACAAGAACCACTCGGCTGATCCTTCTTCAATATGCCCTTCACCAACATGCAGTGTTTCCTTGATTGAATTAGCTCTCACACCAATATTTGCGTCTAGAGCCTTTGCATTGAGGGCTATCTGAAAACGGCTGTGGCGCTGAAGTTGCCTGAGAATGTGGAGTTGGTGGCATGTGAAACCCGCATGTGGAGCAATCATTTGTGTGGGATGCTCTCCAAGCTTCATTTCAGTCCTAGGCACTCAAAGGGCACTAAGCATAGAGTGTGAAAACTGAGTTTCCTTGAGAGCTGCTTGGAAGCCTGATGGTGTGTGAAGTTAGTGAGCCAAATGGAGTTGTTCTCCCACAAGAACCACTCAGCTGATCCTTCTTCAATATGCCCTTCACCAACATGCAGTGTTTCCTTGATTGAATTAGCTCTCACACCAATATTTGCGTCTAGAGCCTTTGCATTGAGGGCTATCTGAAAACGGCTGTGGCGCTGAAGTTGCCTGAGAATGTGGAGTTGGTGGCATGTGAAACCCGCATGTGGAGCATTCATTTGTGTGGGATGCTCTCCAAGCTTCATTTCAGTCCTAGGCACTCAAAGGGCACTAAGCATAGAGTGTGAAAACTGAGTTTCCTTGAGAGCTGCTTGGAAGCCTGATGGTGTGTGAAGTTAGTGAGCCAAATGGAGTTGTTCTCCCACAAGAACCACTCGGCTGATCCTTCTTCAATATGCCCTTCACCAACATGCAGTGTTTCCTTGATTGAATTAGCTCTCACACCAATATTTGCGTCTAGAGCCTTTGCATTGAGGGCTATCTGAAAACGGCTGTGGCGCTGAAGTTGCCTGTGAATGTGGAGTTGGTGGCATGTGAAACCTGCATGTGGAGCATTCGTTTGTGTGGGATGCTCTACCAGGTTCATTCCTAGATAATGCACTCAAAGGGCACTAAGCATAGAGTGTGAAAACTGAGTTTCCTTGAGAGCTGCTTGGAAGCCTGATGGTGTGTGAAGTTAGTGAGCCAAATGGAGTTGTTCTCCCACAAGAACCACTCGGCTGATCCTTCTTCAATATGCCCTTCACCAACATGCAGTGTTTCCTTGATTGAATTAGCTCTCACACCAATATTTGCGTCTAGAGCCTTTGCATTGAGGGCTATCTGAAAACGGCTGTGGCGCTGAAGTTGCCTGTGAATGTGGAGTTGGTGGCATGTGAAACCCGCATGTGGAGCATTCGT
The DNA here is from genome assembly GCF_030435755.1 of Ochotona princeps. Lineage (NCBI taxonomy): Eukaryota > Metazoa > Chordata > Mammalia > Lagomorpha > Ochotonidae > Ochotona > Ochotona princeps. Next base: position 13,398 of record NW_026696147.1, on the reverse strand, counting down.
TTGTGTGGGATGCTCTACCAGGTTCATTCCTAGATAATGCACTCAAAGGGCACTAAGCATAGAGTGTGAAAACTGAGTTTCCTTGAGAGCTGCTTGGAAGCCTGATGGTGTGTGAAGTTAGTGAGCCAAATGGAGTTGTTCTCCCACAAGAACCACTCGGCTGATCCTTCTTCAATATGCACTTCACCAACATGCAGTGTTTCCTTGATTGAATTAGCTCTCACACCAATATTTGCGTCTAGAGCCTTTGCATTGAGGGCTATCTGAAAACGGCTGTGGCGCTGAAGTTGCCTGAGAATGTGGAGTTGGTGGCATGTGAAACCCGCATGTGGAGCAATCGTTAGTGTGGGATGCTCTACCAAGTTCATTCCTAGATAATGCACTCAAAGGGCACTAAGCATAGAGTGTGAAAACTGAGTTTCCTTGAGAGCTGCTTGGAAGCCTGATGGTGTGTGAAGTTAGTGAGCCAAATGGAGTTGTTCTCCCACAAGAACCACTCGGCTGATCCTTCTTCAATATGCCCTTCACCAACATGCAGTGTTTCCTTGATTGAATTAGCTCTCACACCAATATTTGCGTCTAGAGCCTTTGCATTGAGGGCTATCTGAAAACGGCTGTGGCGCTGAAGTTGCCTGTGAATGTGGAGTTGGTGGCATGTGAAACCCGCATGTGGAGCATTCGTTTGTGTGGGATGCTCTACCAGGTTGATTCCTAGATAATGCACTCAAAGGGCACTAAACATAGAGTGTGAAAACTGAGTTTCCTTGAGAGCTGCTTGGAAGCCTGATGGTGTGTGAAGTTAGTGAGCCAAATGGAGTTGTTCTCCCACAAGAACCACTCGGCTGATCCTTCTTCAATATGCCCTTCACCAACATGCAGTGTTTCCTTGATTGAATTAGCTCTCACTCCAATATTTGCGTCTAGAGCCTTTGCATTGAGGGCTATCTGAAAACGGCTGTGGCGCTGAAGTTGCCTGTGAATGTGGAGTTGGTGGCATGTGAAACCTGCATGTGGAGCATTCGTTTATGTGTGATGCTCTCCAATCTTCATTTCAGTCCTAGCCACTCAAAGGGCACTAAGCATAGAGTGTGAAAGCTGAGTTTCCTTGAGAGCTGCTTGGAAGCCTGATGGTGTGTGAAGTTAGTGAGCCAAATGGAGTTGTTCTCCCACAAGAACCACTCGGCTGGTCCTTCTTCAGTATGCCCTTCACCAACATGCAGTGTTTCCTTGATTGAATTAGCTCTCACACCAATATTTGCGTCTAGAGCCTTTGCATTGAGGGCTATCTGAAAACGGCTGTGGTGCTGAAGTTGCCTGAGAATGTGGAGTTGGTGGCATGTGAAACCCGCATGTGGAGCATTCGTTAGTGTGGGATGCTCTACCAGGTTCATTCCTAGATAATGCACTCAAAGGGCACTAAGCTTAGAGTGTGAAAACTGAGTTTCCTTGAGAGCTGCTTGGAAGCCTGATGGTGTGTGAAGTTAGTGAGCCAAATGGAGTTGTTCTCCCACAAGAACCACTCGGCTGATCCTTCTTCAATATGCCCTTCACCAACATGCAGTGTTTCCTTGATTGAATTAGCTCTCACACCAATATTTGCGTCTAGAGCCTTTGCATTGAGGGCTATCTGAAAACGGCTGTGGCGCTGAAGTTTCCTGTGAATGTGGAGTTGGTGGCATGTGAAACCCGCATGTGGAGCATTCGTTTGTGTGGGATGCTCTCCAAGCTTCATTTCAGTCCTAGGCACTCAAAGGGCACTAAGCATAGAGTGTGAAAACTGAGTTTCCTTGAGAGCTGCTTGGAAGCCTGATGTTGTGTGAAGTTAGTGAGCCAAATGGAGTTGTTCTCCCACAAGAACCACTCGGCTGATCCTTCTTCAATATGCCCTTCACCAACATGCAGTGTTTCCTTGATTGAATTAGCTCTCACACCAATATTTGCGTCTAGAGCCTTTGCATTGAGGGCTATCTGAAAACGGCTGTGGCGCTGAAGTTGCCTGTGAATGTGGAGTTGGTGGCATGTGAAACCCGCATGTGGAGCATTCATTTGTGTTTGATGCTCTCCAAGCTTCATTTCAGTCCTAGGCACTCAAAGGGCACTAAGCATAGAGTGTGAAAACTGAGTTTCCTTGAGAGCTGCTTGGAAGCCTGATGGTGTGTGAAGTTAGTGAGCCAAATGGAGTTGTTCTCCCACAAGAACCACTAGGCTGGTCCTTCTTCAATATGCCCTTCACCAACATGCAGTGTTTCCTTGATTGAATTATCTCTCACACCAATATTTGATTCTAGAGCCTTTGCATTAAGGGCTATCTGAAAACGGCTGTGGCGCTGAAGTTGCCTGAGAATGTGGAGTTGGTGGCATGTGAAACCCGCATGTGGAGCATTCGTTAGTGTGGGATGCTCTACCAGGTTCATTCCTAGATAATGCACTCAAAGGGCACTAAGCTTAGAGTGTGAAAACTGAGTTTCCTTGAGAGCTGCTTGGAAGCCTGATGGTGTGTGAAGTTAGTGAGCCAAATTGAGTTGTTCTCCCACAAGAACCACTCGGCTGATCCTTCTTCAATATGCCCTTCACCAACATGCAGTGTTTCCTTGATTGAATTAGCTCTCACACCAATATTTGCGTCTAGAGCCTTTGCATTGAGGGCTATCTGAAAACGGCTGTGGCGCTGAAGTTGCCTGAGAATGTGGAGTTGGTGGCATGTGAAACCTGCATGTGGAGCAATCGTTAGTGTGGGATGCTCTACCAAGTTCATTCCTAGATAATGCACTCAAAGGGCACTAAGCATAGAGTGTGAAAACTGAGTTTCCTTGAGAGCTGCTTGGAAGCCTGATGGTGTGTGAAGTTAGTGAGCCAAATGGAGTTGTTCTCCCACAAGAACCACTCGGCTGATCCTTCTTCAATATGCCCTTCACCAACATGCAGTGTTTCCTTGATTGAATTAGCTCTCACACCAATATTTGCGTCTAGAGCCTTTGCATTGAGGGCTATCTGAAAACGGCTGTGGCGCTGAAGTTGCCTGAGAATGTGGAGTTGGTGGCATGTGAAACCCGCATGTGGAGCAATCATTTGTGTGGGATGCTCTCCAAGCTTCATTTCAGTCCTAGGCACTCAAAGGGCACTAAGCATAGAGTGTGAAAACTGAGTTTCCTTGAGAGCTGCTTGGAAGCCTGATGGTGTGTGAAGTTAGTGAGCCAAATGGAGTTGTTCTCCCACAAGAACCACTCAGCTGATCCTTCTTCAATATGCCCTTCACCAACATGCAGTGTTTCCTTGATTGAATTAGCTCTCACACCAATATTTGCGTCTAGAGCCTTTGCATTGAGGGCTATCTGAAAACGGCTGTGGCGCTGAAGTTGCCTGAGAATGTGGAGTTGGTGGCATGTGAAACCCGCATGTGGAGCATTCATTTGTGTGGGATGCTCTCCAAGCTTCATTTCAGTCCTAGGCACTCAAAGGGCACTAAGCATAGAGTGTGAAAACTGAGTTTCCTTGAGAGCTGCTTGGAAGCCTGATGGTGTGTGAAGTTAGTGAGCCAAATGGAGTTGTTCTCCCACAAGAACCACTCGGCTGATCCTTCTTCAATATGCCCTTCACCAACATGCAGTGTTTCCTTGATTGAATTAGCTCTCACACCAATATTTGCGTCTAGAGCCTTTGCATTGAGGGCTATCTGAAAACGGCTGTGGCGCTGAAGTTGCCTGTGAATGTGGAGTTGGTGGCATGTGAAACCCGCATGTGGAGCATTCGTTTGTGTGGGATGCTCTCCAATCTTCATTTCAGTCCTAGGCACACAAAGAACACTAAGAATAGAGTGTGAAAACTGAGTTTCCTTGAGAGCTGCTTGGAAGCCTGATGGTGTGTGAAGTTAGTGAGCCAAATGGAGTTGTTCTCCCACAAGAACCACTCGGCTGATCCTTCTTCAATATGCCCTTCACCAACATGCAGTGTTTCCTTGATTGAATTAGCTCTCACACCAATATTTGCGTCTAGAGCCTTTGCATTGAGGGCTATCTGAAAACGGCTGTGGCGCTGAAGTTGCCTGAGAATGTGGAGTTGGCGGCATGTGAAACCCGCATGTGGAGCATTCATTTGTGTGGGATGCTCTCCAAGCTTCATTTCAGTCCTAGGCACTCAAAGGGCACTAAGCATAGAGTGTGAAAACTGAGTTTCCTTGAGAGCTGCTTGGAAACCTGATGGTGTGTGAAGTTAGTGAGCCAAATGGAGTTGTTCTCCCACAAGAACCACTCGGCTGATCCTTCTTCAATATGCCCTTCACCAACATGCAGTGTTTCCTTGATTGAATTAGCTCTCACACCAATATTTGCGTCTAGAGCCTTTGCATTGAGGGCTATCTGAAAACGGCTGTGGCGCTGAAGTTGCCTGTGAATGTGGAGTTGGTGGCATGTGAAACCCGCATGTGGAGCATTCGTTTGTGTGGGATGCTCTACCAGGTTCATTCCTAGATAATGCACTCAAAGGGCACTAAGCATAGAGTGTGAAAACTGAGTTTCCTTGAGAGCTGCTTGGAAGCCTGATGGTGTGTGAAGTTAGTGAGCCAAATGGAGTTGTTCTCCCACAAGAACCACTCGGCTGATCCTTCTTCAATATGCACTTCACCAACATGCAGTGTTTCCTTGATTGAATTAGCTCTCACACCAATATTTGCGTCTAGAGCCTTTGCATTGAGGGCTATCTGAAAACGGCTGTGGCGCTGAAGTTGCCTGAGAATGTGGAGTTGGTGGCATGTGAAACCCGCATGTGGAGCAATCGTTAGTGTGGGATGCTCTACCAAGTTCATTCCTAGATAATGCACTCAAAGGGCACTAAGCATAGAGTGTGAAAACTGAGTTTCCTTGAGAGCTGCTTGGAAGCCTGATGGTGTGTGAAGTTAGTGAGCCAAATGGAGTTGTTCTCCCACAAGAACCACTCGGCTGATCCTTCTTCAATATGCCCTTCACCAACATGCAGTGTTTCCTTGATTGAATTAGCTCTCACACCAATATTTGCGTCTAGAGCCTTTGCATTGAGGGCTATCTGAAAACGGCTGTGGCGCTGAAGTTGCCTGTGAATGTGGAGTTGGTGGCATGTGAAACCCGCATGTGGAGCATTCGTTTGTGTGGGATGCTCTACCAGGTTGATTCCTAGATAATGCACTCAAAGGGCACTAAACATAGAGTGTGAAAACTGAGTTTCCTTGAGAGCTGCTTGGAAGCCTGATGGTGTGTGAAGTTAGTGAGCCAAATGGAGTTGTTCTCCCACAAGAACCACTCGGCTGATCCTTCTTCAATATGCCCTTCACCAACATGCAGTGTTTCCTTGATTGAATTAGCTCTCACTCCAATATTTGCGTCTAGAGCCTTTGCATTGAGGGCTATCTGAAAACGGCTGTGGCGCTGAAGTTGCCTGTGAATGTGGAGTTGGTGGCATGTGAAACCTGCATGTGGAGCATTCGTTTATGTGGGATGCTCTCCAATCTTCATTTCAGTCCTAGCCACTCAAAGGGCACTAAGCATAGAGTGTGAAAACTGAGTTTCCTTGAGAGCTGCTTGGAAGCCTGATGGTGTGTGAAGTTAGTGAGCCAAATGGAGTTGTTCTCCCACAAGAACCACTCGGCTGGTCCTTCTTCAGTATGCCCTTCACCAACATGCAGTGTTTCCTTGATTGAATTAGCTCTCACACCAATATTTGCGTCTAGAGCCTTTGCATTGAGGGCTATCTGAAAACGGCTGTGGTGCTGAAGTTGCCTGAGAATGTGGAGTTGGTGGCATGTGAAACCCGCATGTGGAGCATTCGTTAGTGTGGGATGCTCTACCAGGTTCATTCCTAGATAATGCACTCAAAGGGCACTAAGCTTAGAGTGTGAAAACTGAGTTTCCTTGAGAGCTGCTTGGAAGCCTGATGGTGTGTGAAGTTAGTGAGCCAAATGGAGTTGTTCTCCCACAAGAACCACTCGGCTGATCCTTCTTCAATATGCCCTTCACCAACATGCAGTGTTTCCTTGATTGAATTAGCTCTCACACCAATATTTGCGTCTAGAGCCTTTGCACTGAGGGCTATCTGAAAACGGCTGTGGCGCTGAAGTTGCCTGAGAATGTGGAGTTGGTGGCATGTGAAACCCGCATGTGGAGCATTCGTTTGTGTGGGATGCTCTCCAAGCTTCATTTCAGTCCTAGGCACTCAAAGGGCACTAAGCATAGAGTGTGAAAACTGAGTTTCCTTGAGAGCTGCTTGGAAGCCTGATGGTGTGTGAAGTTAGTGAGCCAAATGGAGTTGTTCTCCCACAAGAACCACTCGGCTGATCCTTCTTCAATATGCCCTTCACCAACATGCAGTGTTTCCTTGATTGAATTAGCTCTCACACCAATATTTGCGTCTAGAGCCTTTGCATTGAGGGCTATCTGAAAACGGCTGTGGCGCTGAAGTTGCCTGTGAATGTGGAGTTGGTGGCATGTGAAACCCGCATGTGGAGCATTCATTTGTGTTTGATGCTCTCCAAGCTTCATTTCAGTCCTAGGCACTCAAAGGGCACTAAGCATAGAGTGTGAAAACTGAGTTTCCTTGAGAGCTGCTTGGAAGCCTGATGGTGTGTGAAGTTAGTGAGCCAAATGGAGTTGTTCTCCCACAAGAACCACTAGGCTGGTCCTTCTTCAATATGCCCTTCACCAACATGCAGTGTTTCCTTGATTGAATTATCTCTCACACCAATATTTGATTCTAGAGCCTTTGCATTAAGGGCTATCTGAAAACGGCTGTGGCGCTGAAGTTGCCTGAGAATGTGGAGTTGGTGGCATGTGAAACCCGCATGTGGAGCATTCGTTAGTGTGGGATGCTCTACCAGGTTCATTCCTAGATAATGCACTCAAAGGGCACTAAGCTTAGAGTGTGAAAACTGAGTTTCCTTGAGAGCTGCTTGGAAGCCTGATGGTGTGTGAAGTTAGTGAGCCAAATTGAGTTGTTCTCCCACAAGAACCACTCGGCTGATCCTTCTTCAATATGCCCTTCACCAACATGCAGTGTTTCCTTGATTGAATTAGCTCTCACACCAATATTTGCGTCTAGAGCCTTTGCATTGAGGGCTATCTGAAAACGGCTGTGGCGCTGAAGTTGCCTGAGAATGTGGAGTTGGTGGCATGTGAAACCTGCATGTGGAGCAATCGTTAGTGTGGGATGCTCTACCAAGTTCATTCCTAGATAATGCACTCAAAGGGCACTAAGCATAGAGTGTGAAAACTGAGTTTCCTTGAGAGCTGCTTGGAAGCCTGATGGTGTGTGAAGTTAGTGAGCCAAATGGAGTTGTTCTCCCACAAGAACCACTCGGCTGATCCTTCTTCAATATGCCCTTCACCAACATGCAGTGTTTCCTTGATTGAATTAGCTCTCACACCAATATTTGCGTCTAGAGCCTTTGCATTGAGGGCTATCTGAAAACGGCTGTGACGCTGAAGTTGCCTGTGAATATGGAGTTGGTGGCATGTGAAACCCGCATGTGGAGCATTCGTTTGTGTGGGATGCTGACCAAGCTTCATTTCAGTCCTAGGCACACAAAGAACACTAAGAATAGAGTGTGAAAACTGAGTTTCCTTGAGAGCTGATTGGAAGCCTGATGGTGTGTGAAGTTAGTGAGCCAAATGGAGTTGTTCTCCCACAAGAACCACTCGGCTGATCCTTCTTCAATATGCCCTTCACCAACATGCAGTGTTTCCTTGATTGAATTAGCTCTCACACCAATATTTGCGTCTAGAGCCTTTGCATTGAGGGCTATCTGAAAACGGCTGTGGCGCTGAAGTTGCCTGAGAATGTGGAGTTGGCGGCATGTGAAACCCGCATGTGGAGCATTCATTTGTGTGGGATGCTCTCCAAGCTTCATTTCAGTCCTAGGCACTCAAAGGGCACTAAGCATAGAGTGTGAAAACTGAGTTTCCTTGAGAGCTGCTTGGAAACCTGATGGTGTGTGAAGTTAGTGAGCCAAATGGAGTTGTTCTCCCACAAGAACCACTCGGCTGATCCTTCTTCAATATGCCCTTCACCAACATGCAGTGTTTCCTTGATTGAATTAGCTCTCACACCAATATTTGCGTCTAGATCCTTTGCATTGAGGGCTATCTGAAAACGGCTGTGGCGCTGAAGTTGCCTGTAAATGTGGAGTTGGTGGCATGTGAAACCCGCATGTGGAGCATTCGTTTGTGTGGGATGCTCTACCAGGTTCATTCCTAGATAATGCACTCAAAGGGCACTAAGCATAGAGTGTGAAAACTGAGTTTCCTTGAGAGCTGCTTGGAAGCCTGATGGTGTGTGAAGTTAGTGAGCCAAATGGAGTTGTTCTCCCACAAGAACCACTCGGCTGATCCTTCTTCAATATGCCCTTCACCAACATGCAGTGTTTCCTTGATTGAATTAGCTCTCACACCAATATTTGCGTCTAGAGCCTTTGCATTGAGGGCTATCTGAAAACGGCTGTGGCGCTGAAGTTGCCTGTGAATGTGGAGTTGGTGGCATGTGAAACCCGCATGTGGAGCATTCGTTTGTGTGGAATGCTGACCAAGATTCATTTCAGTCCTAGGCACACAAAGAGCACTAAGCATAGAGTGTGAAAACTGAGTTTCCTTGAGAGCTGCTTGGAAGCCTGATGGTGTGTGAAGTTAGTGAGCCCAATGGAGTTGTTCTCCCACAAGAACCACTCGGCTGATCCTTCTTCAATATGCCCTTCACCAACATGCAGTGTTTCCTTGATTGAATTAGCTCTCACACCAATATTTGCGTCTAGAGCCTTTGCATTGAGGGCTATCTGAAAACGGGCTGTGGCGCTGAAGTTGCCTGTGAATGTGGAGTTGCTGGCATGTGAAACCCGCATGTGGAGCATTCGTTTGTGTATGATGCTGACCAAGCTTCATTTCAGTCCTAGCCATACAAAGGGCACTAAGCATAGAGTGTGAAAACTGAGTTTCCTTGAGAGCTGCTTGGAAGCCTGATGGTGTGTGAAGTTAGTGAGCCAAATGGAGTTGTTCTCCCACAAGAACCACTCGGCTGATCCTTCTTCAATATGCCCTTCACCAACATGCAGTGTTTCCTTGATTGAATTAGCTCTAACACCAATATTTGCGTCTAGAGACTTTGCAATGAGGGGTATCTGAAAACGGCTTTGGCGCTGAAGTTGCCTGTGAATGTGGAGTTGGTGGCATGTGAAACCCGCATGTGGAGCATTCGTTTGTGTGGGATGCTCTACCAGGTTCATTCCTAGATAATGCACTCAAAGGGCACTAAGCATAGAGTGTGAAAACTGAGTTTCCTTGAGAGCTGCTTGGAAGCCTGATGGTGTGTGAAGTTAGTGAGCCAAATGGAGTTGTTCTCCCACAAGAACCACTCGGCTGATCCTTCTTCAATATGCCCTTCACCAACATGCAGTGTTTCCTTGATTGAATTAGCTCTCACACCAATATTTGCGTCTAGAGACTTTGCAATGAGGGGTATCTGAAAACGGCTTTGGCGCTGAAGTTGCCTGTGAATGTGGAGTTGGTGGCATGTGAAACCCGCATGTGGAGCATTCGTTTGTGTGGGATGCTCTACCAGGTTCATTCCTAGATAATGCACTCAAAGGGCACTAAGCATAGAGTGTGAAAACTGAGTTTCCTTGAGAGCTGCTTGGAAGCCTGATGGTGTGTGAAGTTAGTGAGCCAAATGGAGTTGTTCTCCCACAAGAACCACTCGGCTGATCCTTCTTCAATATGCCCTTCACCAACATGCAGTGTTTCCTTGATTGAATTAGCTCTCACACCAATATTTGCGTCTAGAGCCTTTGCATTGAGGGCTATCTGAAAACGGCTGTGGCGCTGAAGTTGCCTGTGAATGTGGAGTTGGTGGCATGTGAAACCCGCATGTGGAGCATTCGTTTGTGTGGAATGCTGACCAAGATTCATTTCAGTCCTAGGCACACAAAGAGCACTAAGCATAGAGTGTGAAAACTGAGTTTCCTTGAGAGCTGCTTGGAAGCCTGATGGTGTGTGAAGTTAGTGAGCCAAATGGAGTTGTTCTCCCACAAGAACCCCTCGGCTGATCCTTCTTCAATATGCCCTTCACCAACATGCAGTGTTTCCTTGATTGAATTAGCTCTCACACCAATATTTGCGTCTAGAGCCTTTGCAATGAGGGCTATCTGAAAACGGCTGTGGCGTTGAAGTTGCCTGTGAATGTGGAGTTGGTGGCATGTGAAACCCGCATGTGGAGCATTCGTTTGTGTGGGATGCTCTACCAGGTTCATTCCTAGATAATGCACTCAAAGGGCACTAAGCATAGAGTGTGAAAACTGAGTTTCCTTGAGAGCTGCTTGGAAGCCTGATGGTGTGTGAAGTTAGTGAGCCAAATGGAGTTGTTCTCCCACAAGAACCACTCGGCTGATCCTTCTTCAATATGCCCTTCACCAACATGCAGTGTTTCCTTGATTGAATTAGCTCTCACACCAATATTTGCGTCTAGAGCCTTTGCATTGAGGGCTATCTGAAAACGGCTGTCGCGCTGAAGTTGCCTGTGAATGTGGAGTTGGTGGCATGTGAAACCCGCATGTGGAGCATTCGTTTGTGTGGGATGCTGACCAAGCTTCATTTCAGTCCTAGGCACACAAAGAACACTAAGAATAGAGTGTGAAAACTGAGTTTCCTTGAGAGCTGATTGGAAGCCTGATGGTGTGTGAAGTTAGTGAGCCAAATGGAGTTGTTCTCCCACAAGAACCACTCGGCTGATCCTTCTTCAATATGCCCTTCACCAACATGCAGTGTTTCCTTGATTGAATTAGCTCTCACACCAATATTTGCGTCTAGAGCCTTTGCATTGAGGGCTATCTGAAAACGGCTGTGGCGCTGAAGTTGCCTGAGAATGTGGAGTTGGCGGCATGTGAAACCCGCATGTGGAGCATTCATTTGTGTGGGATGCTCTCCAAGCTTCATTTCAGTCCTAGGCACTCAAAGGGCACTAAGCATAGAGTGTGAAAACTGAGTTTCCTTGAGAGCTGCTTGGAAGCCTGATGGTGTGTGAAGTTAGTGAGCCAAATGGAGTTGTTCTCCCACAAGAACCACTCGGCTGATCCTTCTTCAATATGCCCTTCACCAACATGCAGTGTTTCCTTGATTGAATTAGCTCTCACACCAATATTTGCGTCTAGAGCCTTTGCATTGAGGGCTATCTGAAAACGGCTGTGGCGCTGAAGTTGCCTGTGAATGTGGAGTTGGTGGCATGTGAAACCCGCATGTGGAGCATTCGTTTGTGTGGAATGCTGACCAAGATTCATTTCAGTCCTAGGCACACAAAGAGCACTAAGCATAGAGTGTGAAAACTGAGTTTCCTTGAGAGCTGCTTGGAAGCCTGATGGTGTGTGAAGTTAGTGAGCCAAATGGAGTTGTTCTCCCACAAGAACCCCTCGGCTGATCCTTCTTCAATATGCCCTTCACCAACATGCAGTGTTTCCTTGATTGAATTAGCTCTCACACCAATATTTGCGTCTAGAGCCTTTGCAATGAGGGCTATCTGAAAACGGCTGTGGCGTTGAAGTTGCCTGTGAATGTGGAGTTGGTGGCATGTGAAACCCGCATGTGGAGCATTCGTTTGTGTGGGATGCTCTACCAGGTTCATTCCTAGATAATGCACTCAAAGGGCACTAAGCATAGAGTGTGAAAACTGAGTTTCCTTGAGAGCTGCTTGGAAGCCTGATGGTGTGTGAAGTTAGTGAGCCAAATGGAGTTGTTCTCCCACAAGAACCACTCGGCTGATCCTTCTTCAATATGCCCTTCACCAACATGCAGTGTTTCCTTGATTGAATTAGCTCTCACACCAATATTTGCGTCTAGAGCCTTTGCATTGAGGGCTATCTGAAAACGGCTGTCGCGCTGAAGTTGCCTGTGAATGTGGAGTTGGTGGCATGTGAAACCCGCATGTGGAGCATTCGTTTGTGTGGGATGCTGACCAAGCTTCATTTCAGTCCTAGGCACACAAAGAACACTAAGAATAGAGTGTGAAAACTGAGTTTCCTTGAGAGCTGATTGGAAGCCTGATGGTGTGTGAAGTTAGTGAGCCAAATGGAGTTGTTCTCCCACAAGAACCACTCGGCTGATCCTTCTTCAATATGCCCTTCACCAACATGCAGTGTTTCCTTGATTGAATTAGCTCTCACACCAATATTTGCGTCTAGAGCCTTTGCATTGAGGGCTATCTGAAAACGGCTGTGGCGCTGAAGTTGCCTGAGAATGTGGAGTTGGCGGCATGTGAAACCCGCATGTGGAGCATTCATTTGTGTGGGATGCTCTCCAAGCTTCATTTCAGTCCTAGGCACTCAAAGGGCACTAAGAATAGAGTGTGAAAACTGAGTTTCCTTGAGAGCTGCTTGGAAACCTGATGGTGTGTGAAGTTAGTGAGCCAAATGGAGTTGTTCTCCCACAAGAACCACTCGGCTGATCCTTCATCAATATGCCCTTCACCAACATGCAGTGTTTCCTTGATTGAATTAGCTCTCACACCAATATTTGCGTCTAGAGCCTTTGCATTGAGGGCTATCTGAAAACGGCTGTGGCGCTGAAGTTGCCTGTGAATGTGGAGTTGGTGGCATGTGAAACCCGCATGTGGAGCATTCGTTTGTGTGGGATGCTCTACCAGGTTCATTCCTAGATAATGCACTCAAAGGGCACTAAGCATAGAGTGTGAAAACTGAGTTTCCTTGAGAGCTGCTTGGAAGCCTGATGGTGTGTGAAGTTAGTGAGCCAAATGGAGTTGTTCTCCCACAAGAACCACTCGGCTGATCCTTCTTCAATATGCCCTTCACCAACATGCAGTGTTTCCTTGATTGAAATAGCTCTCACACCAATATTTGCATCTAGAGCCTTTGCATTGAGGGCTATCTGAAAACGGCTGTGGCGCTGAAGTTGCCTGTGAATGTGGTGTTGGTGGCATGTGAAACCCGCATGTGGAGCATTCGTTTGTGTGGGATGCTCACCAAGATTCATTTCAGTCCTAGGCACACAAAGAGCACTAAGCATAGAGTGTGAAAACAGTTTCCTTGAGAGCTGCTTGGAAGCCTGATGGTGTGTGAAGTTAGTGAGCCCAATGGAGTTGTTCTCCCACAAGAACCACTCGGCTGATCCTTCTTCAATATGCCCTTCACCAACATGCAGTGTTTCCTTGATTGAATTAGCTCTCACACCAATATTTGCGTCTAGAGCCTTTGCATTGAGGGCTATCTGAAAACGGCTGTGGCGCTGAAGTTGCCTGTGAATGTGGAGTTGCTGGCATGTGAAACCCGCATGTGGGGCATTCGTTTGTGTGGGATGCTGACCAAGCTTCATTTCAGTCCTAGCCATACAAAGGGCACTAAGCATAGAGTGTGAAAACTGAGTTTCCTTGAGAGCTGCTTGGAAA
>NW_026696146.1:0-22383 GCF_030435755.1 Ochotona princeps | reverse complement strand
TTTCAGATAGCCCTCAATGCAAAGGCTCTAGACGCAAATACTGGTGTGAGAGCTAATTCAATCAAGGAAACACTGCATGTTGGTGAAGGGCATATTGAAGAAGGATCAGCCGAGTGGTTCTTGTGGGAGAACAACTCCATCTGGCTCACTAACTTCACACACCATCAGGCTTCCAAGCAGCTCTCAAGGAAACTCAGTTTTCACACTCTATGCTTAGTGCCCTTTGAGTGCCTAGGACTGAAATGAAGCTTGGTGCGCATCCCACACAAGCGAATGCTCCACATGCGGGTTTAACATGCCACCAACTCCAAATTCACAGGCAACTTCAGCGCCACAGCCGTTTTCAGATAGCCCTCAATGCAAAGGCTCTAGAAGCAAATATTGGTGTGAGAGCTAATTCAATCAAGGAAACACTGCATGTTGGTGAAGGGCATATTGAAGAAGGATCAGCCGAGTGGTTCTTGTGGGAGAACAACTCCATTTGGCTCAATAACTTCACACACCATCAGTTTTCCAAGCAGCTCTCAAGGAAACTCAGTTTTCACACTCTATGCTTAGTGCCCTTTGAGTGCCTAGGACTGAAATGAAGCTTGGTGAGCATCCCACACAAACGAATGCTCCACATGCGTTTTTCACATGCCACCAACTCCACATTCTCAGGCAACTTCAGCGCCACAGCCGTTTTCAGATAGCCCTCAATGCAAAGGCTCTAGACGCAAATACTGGTGTGAGAGCTAATTCAATCAAGGAAACACTGCATGTTGGTGAAGGGCATATTGAAGCAGGATCAGCCGAGTGGTTCTTGTGGGAGAACAACTCCATTTGGCTCACTAACTTCACACACCATCAGGCTTCCAAGCTGCTCTCAAGGAAACTCAGTTTTCACACTCTATGCTTAGTGCCCTTTGAGTGCATTATCTAGGACTGAACCTGGTAGAGCATCCCACACAAACGAATGCTCCACATGCGGGTTTCACATGCCACCAACTCCACATTCACAGGCAACTTCAGCGCCACAGCCGTTTTCAGATAGCCCTCAATGCAAAGGCTCTAGACTCAAATATTGTTGTGAGAGCTAATTCAATCAAGGAAACACTGCATGTTGGTGAAGGGCATATTGAAGAAGGATCAGCCGAGTGGTTCTTGTGGGAGAACAACTCCATTTGGCTCACTAACTTCACACACCATCAGGCTTCCAAGCAGCTCTCAAGGAAACTCAGTTTTCACACTCTATGCTTAGGGCCCTTTGAGTGCCTAGGACTGAAATGAAGCTTGGTAGAGCATCCCACACAAACGAATGCTCCACATGCGGGTTTCACATGCCACCAACTCCACATTCACAGGCAATATCAGCGCCACAGCCGTTTTCAGATAGCCGTCAATGCAAAGGCTCTAGACGCAAATACTGGTGTGAGAGCTAATTCAATCAAGGAAACACTGCATGTTGGTGAAGGGCATATTGAAGAAGGATCAGTCGAGTGGTTCTTGTGGGAGAACAACTCCATTTGGCTCACTAACGTCACACACCATCAGGCTTCCAAGCAGCTCTCAAGGAAACTCAGTTTTCACACTCTATGCTTAGTGCCCTTTGAGTGCCTAGGACTGAAATGAAGCTTGGTGCGCATCCCACACAAGCGAATGCTCCACATGCGGGTTTCACATGCCACCAACTCCACATTCACAGGCAACTTCAGCGCCACAGCCGTTTTCAGATAGCCCTCAATGCAAAGGCTCTAGACGCAAATATTGGTGTGAGAGCTAATTCAATCAAGAAAACACTGCATGTTGGTGAAGGGCATATTGAAGAAGGATCAGCCAAGTGGTTCTTGTGGGAGAACAACTCCATCTGGCTCACTAACTTCACACACCATCAGGCTTCCAAGCAGCTCTCAAGGAAACTCAGTTTTCACACTCTATGCTTAGTGCCCTTTGAGTGCCTAGCACTGAAATGAAGCTTGGTGAGCATCCCACACAAGCGAATGCTCCACATGCGGGTTTCACATGCCACCAACTCCACATTCACAGGCAACTTCAGCGCCACAGCCGTTTTCAGATAGCCCTCAATGCAAAGGCTCTAGACGCAAATATTGGTGTGAGAGCTAATTCAATCAAGGAAACACTGCATGTTGGTGAAGGGCATATTGAAGAAGGATCAGCCGAGTGGTTCTTGTGGGAGAACAACTCCATCTGGCTCACTAACTTCACACACCATCAGGCTTCCAAGCAGCTCTCAAGGAAACTCAGTTTTCACACTCTATGCTTAGTGCCCTTTGAGTGCATTATCTAGCAATGAACCTGGTAGAGCATCCCACACAAACGAATGCTCCACATGCGGGTTTCACATGCCACCAACTCCACATTCACAGGCAACTTCAGCGCCACAGCCGTTTTCAGATAGCCCTCAATGCAAAGGCTCTAGACGCAAATACTGGTGTGAGAGCTAATTCAATCAAGGAAACACTGCATGTTGGTGAAGGGCATATTGAAGAAGGATCAGCCGAGTGGTTCTTGTGGGAGAACAACTCCATCTGGCTCACTAACTTCACACACCATCAGGCTTCCAAGCAGCTCTCAAGGAAACTCAGTTTTCACACTCTATGCTTAGTGCCCTTTGAGTGCCTAGGACTGAAATGAAGCTTGGTGCGCATCCCACACAAGCGAATGCTCCACATGCGGGTTTAACATGCCACCAACTCCAAATTCACAGGCAACTTCAGCGCCACAGCCGTTTTCAGATAGCCCTCAATGCAAAGGCTCTAGAAGCAAATATTGGTGTGAGAGCTAATTCAATCAAGGAAACACTGCATGTTGGTGAAGGGCATATTGAAGAAGGATCAGCCGAGTGGTTCTTGTGGGAGAACAACTCCATTTGGCTCAATAACTTCACACACCATCAGGTTTCCAAGCAGCTCTCAAGGAAACTCAGTTTTCACACTCTATGCTTAGTGCCCTTTGAGTGCCTAGGACTGAAATGAAGCTTGGTGAGCATCCCACACAAACGAATGCTCCACATGCGTTTTTCACATGCCACCAACTCCACATTCTCAGGCAACTTCAGCGCCACAGCCGTTTTCAGATAGCCCTCAATGCAAAGGCTCTAGACGCAAATACTGGTGTGAGAGCTAATTCAATCAAGGAAACACTGCATGTTGGTGAAGGGCATATTGAAGCAGGATCAGCCGAGTGGTTCTTGTGGGAGAACAACTCCATTTGGCTCACTAACTTCACACACCATCAGGCTTCCAAGCTGCTCTCAAGGAAACTCAGTTTTCACACTCTATGCTTAGTGCCCTTTGAGTGCATTATCTAGGACTGAACCTGGTAGAGCATCCCACACAAACGAATGCTCCACATGTGGGTTTCACATGCCACCAACTCCACATTCACAGGCAACTTCAGCGAAACAGCCGTTTTCAGATAACCCTCAATGCAAAGGCTCTAGACGCAAATATTGGTGTGAGAGTTAATTCAATCAAGGAAACACTGCATGTTGGTGAAGGGCGTATTGAAGAAGGATCAGCCGAGTGGTTCTTGTGGGAGAACAACTCCATTTGGCTCACTAACTTCACACACCATCAGGCTTCCAATCAGCTCTCAAGGAAACTCAGTTTTCACACTCTATGCTTAGTGCCCTTTGAGTGCCTAGGACTGAAATCCCACACAAGCGAATGCTCCACATGCGGGTTTCACATGCCACCAACTCCACATTCTCAGGCAACTTCATCGCCACAGCCGTTTTCAGATAGCCCTCAATGCAAAGGCTCTAGACGCAAATGTTGGTGTGAGAGCTAATTCAATCAAGGAAACACTGCATGTTGGTGAAGGGCATATTGAAGAAGGATCAGCCAAGTGGTTCTTGTGGGAGAACAACTCCATTTGGCTCACTAACTTCACACACCATCAGGCTTCCAAGCAGCTCTCAAGGAAACTCAGTTTTCACACTCTATGCTTAGTGCCCTTTGAGTGCATTATCTAGGAATGAACCTGGTAGAGCATCCCACACAAACGAATGCTCCACATGCGGGTTTCACATGCCACCAACTCCACATTCACAGGCAACTTCAACGCCACAGCCGTTTTCAGATAGCCCTCAATGCAAAGGCTCTAGACGCAAATATTGGTGTGAGAGCTAATTCAATCAAGGAAACACTGCATGTTGGTGAAGGGCATATTGAAGAAGGATCAGCCGAGTGGTTCTTGTGGGAGAACAACTCCATCTGGCTCACTAACTTCACACACCATCAGGCTTCCAAGCAGCTCTCAAGGAAACTCAGTTTTCACACTCTATGCTTAGGGCCCTTTGAGTGCCTAGGACTGAAATGAAGCTGGTAGAGCATCCCACACAAACGAATGCTCCACATGCGGGTTTCACATGCCACCAACTCCACATTCACAGGCAACTTCAGCGCCACAGCCGTTTTCAGATAGCCCTCAATGCAAAGGCTCTAGACGCAAATACTGGTGTGAGAGCTAATTCAATCAAGGAAACACTGCATGTTGGTGAAGGGCATATTGAAGAAGGATCAGCCAAGTGGTTCTTGGGGGAGAACAACTCCATTTGGCTCACTAACTTCACACACCATCAGGCTTCCAAGCAGCTCTCAAGGAAACTCAGTTTTCACACTCTATGCTTAGTGCCCTTTGAGTGCCCAGGACTGAAATGAAGCTTGGTGCGCATCCCACACAAGCGAATGCTCCACATGCGGGTTTCACATGCCACCAACTCCACATTCTCAGGCAACTTCAGCGCCACAGCCGTTTTCAGATAGCCCTCAATGCAAAGGATCTAGACGCAAATACTGGTGTGAGAGCTAATTCAATCAAGGAAACACTGCATGTTGGTGAAGGGCATATTGAAGAAGGATCAGCCGAGTGGTTCTTGTGGGAGAACAACTCCATCTGGCTCACTAACTTCACACACCATCAGGCTTCCAAGCAGCTCTCAAGGAAACTCAGTTTTCACACTCTATGCTTAGTGCCCTTTGAGTGCATTATCTAGGAATGAACCTGGTAGAGCATTTCACACAAACGAATGCTCCACATGCGGGTTTCACATGCCACCAACTCCACATTCACAGGCAACTTCAGTGCCACACCCGTTTTCAGATAGCCCTCAATGCAAAGGCTCTAGACGCAAATATTGGTGTGAGAGTTAATTCAATCAAGGAAACACTGCATGTTGGTGAAGGGCATATTGAAGAAGGATCAGCCAAGTGGTTCTTGAGGGAAAACAACTCCATTTGGCTCACTAACTTCACACACCATCAGGCTTCCAAGCAACTCTCATGGAAACTCAGTTTTCACACTCTATGCTTAGTGCCCTTTGAGTGAATTATCTAGGAATCAACCTGGTAGAGCATCCCACACAAACGAATGCTCCACATGCGGGTTTCACATGCCACCAACTCCACATTCTCAGGCAACTTCAGCGCCACAGCCGTTTTCAGATAGCCCTCAATGCAAAGGCTGTAGAAGCAAATACTGGTGTGAGAGCTAATTCAATCAAGGAAACACTGCATGTTGGTGAAGGGCATATTGAAGAAGGATCAGCCGAGTGGTTCTTGTGGGAGAACAACTACATTTGGCTCACTATCTTCACACACCATCAGGCTTCCAAGCAGCTCTCAAGGAAACTCAGTTTTCACACTCTATGCTTAGTGCCCTTTGAGTGCCTAGGACTGAAATGAAGCTCGGTGCGCATCCCACACAAGCGAATGCTCCACATGCTTGTTTCACATGCCACCAACTCCACATTCTCATTCATGTTCAGCGCCACAGCCGTTTTCAGATAGCCCTCAATGCAAAGGCTCTAGACGCAAATATTGGTGTGAGAGCTAATTCAATCAAGGAAACACTGCATGTTGGTGAAGGGCATATTGAAGAAGGATCAGCCGAGTGGTTCTTGTGGGAGAACAACTCCATCTGGCTCACTAACTTCACACACCATCAGGCTTCCAAGCAGCTCTCAAGGAAACTCAGTTTTCGCACTCTATGCTTAGTGCCCTTTGAGTTCATTATGTAGGAATGAACCTGGTAGAGCATCCCACACAAACGAATGCTCCACATGCGGGTTTCACATGCCACCAACTCCACATTCACAGGCAACTTCAGCGCCACAGCCGTTTTCAGAGAGCCCTCAATGCAAAGGCTCCAGACGCAAATACTGGTGTGAGAGCTAATTCAATCAAGGAAACACTGCATGTTGGTGAAGGGCATATTGAAGAAGGATCAGCCGAGTGGTTCTTGTGGGAGAACAACTCCATTTGGCTCACTAACTTCAAACACCATCAGGCTTCCAAGCAGCTCTCAAGGAAACTCAGTTTTCACACTCTATGCTTAGTGCTCTTTGAGTGCATTATCAAGGAATGAACCTGGTAGAGCATTTCACACAAACGAATGCTCCACATGCTTGTTTCACATGCCACCAACTCCACATTCACAGGCAACTTCAGCGCCACAGCCGTTTTCAGATAGCCCTCAATGCAAAGGCTCTAGACGCAAATATTGGTGTGAGAGTTAATTCAATCAAGGAAACACTGCATGTTGGTGAAGGGCATATTGAAGAAGGATTAGCCAAGTGGTTCTTGTGGGAGAACAACTCCATTTGGCTCACTAACTTCACACACCATCAGGCTTCCAAGCAGCTCTCAAGGAAAGTCAGTTTTCACACTCTATGCTTAGTGCCCTTTGAGTGCCTAGGACTGAAATGAAGCTTGGTGAGCATCCCACACAAACGAATGCTCCACATGCGGGTTTCACATGCCACCAACTCCACATTCACAGGCGACTTCAGCGCCACAGCTGTTTTCAGATAGCCCTCAATGCAAAGGCTCTAGACGCAAATATTGGTGTGAGAGCTAATTCAATCAAGGAAACACTGCATGTTGGTGAAGGGCATATTGAAGAAGGATCAGCCGAGTGGTTCTTGTGGGAGAACAACTCCATTTGGCTCCTTAACTTCACACACCATCAGGCTTCCAAGCAGCTCTCAAGGAAACTCAGTTTTCACACTCTATGCTTAGTGCCCTTTGAGTGCCTAGGACTGAAATGAAGCTTGGTGAGCATCCCACACAAACGAATGCTCCACATGCGGGTTTCACATGATACCAACTCCACATTCACAGGCAACTTCAGCGCCACAGCCGTTTTCAGATAGCCCTCAATGCAAAAAGGCTCTAGACGCAAATACTGGTGTGAGAGCTAATTCAATCAAGGAAACACTGCATGTTGGTGAAGGGCATATTGAAGAAGGATCAGCCGAGTGGTTCTTGTGGGAGAACAACTCCATTTGGCTCACTAACTTCACACACCATCAGGCTTCCAAGCAGCTCTCAAGGAAACTCAGTTTTCACACTCTATGCTTAGTGCCCTTTGAGTGCCTAGGACTGAAATGAAGCTTGGTGCACATCCCACACAAACGAATGCTCCACATGCGGGTTTCACATGCCACCAACTCCACATTCACAGGCAACTTCAGCGCCACAGCCGTTTTCAGATAGCCCTCAATGCAAAGGCTCTAGACGCAAATACTGGTGTGAGAGCTAATTCAATCAAGGAAACACTGCATGTTGGTGAAGGGCATATTGAAGAAGGATCAGCCGAGTGGTTCTTGTGGGAGAACAACTCCATTTGGCTCACTAACTTCACACACCATCAGGCTTCCAAGCAGCTCTCAAGGAAACTCAGTTTTCACACTCTATGCTTAGTGCCCTTTGAGTGCCTAGGACTGAAATGAAGCTTGGTGAGCATCCCACACAAACGAATGCTCCACATGCGGGTTTCACATGATACCAACTCCACATTCACAGGCAACTTCAGCGCCACAGCCGTTTTCAGATACCCCTCAATGCAAAAAGGCTCTAGACGCAAATACTGGTGTGAGATCTAATTCAATCAAGGAAACACTGCATGTTGGTGAAGGGCATATTGAAGAAGGATCAGCCAAGTGGTTCTTGTGTGAGAACAACTCCATTTGGCTCACAAACTTCACACACCTTCAGGCTTCCAAGCAGCTCTCAAGGAAACTCAGTTTTCACACTCTATGCTTAGTGCCCTTTGAGTGCATTATCTAGGAATCAACCTGGTAGAGCATCCCACACAAACGAATGCTCCACAAGCGGGTTTCACATGCCACCAACTCCACATTCTCAGGCGACTTCAACGCCACAGCCATTTTCAGATAGCCCTCAATGCAAAGGCTCTAGACGCAAATACTGGTGTGAGAGTTAATTCAATCAAGGAAACACTGCATGTTGGTGAAGGGCATATTGAAGAAGGATCAGCCGAGTGGTTCTTGTGGGAGAACAACTCCATTTGGCTCACTAACTTCACACACCATCAGGCTTCCAAGCAGCTCTCAAGGAAACTCAGTTTTCACACTCTATGCTTAGTGCCCTTTGAGTGCATTATCTAGGAATCAACCTGGTAGAGCATCCCACACAAACGAATGCTCCACATGTGGGTTTCACATGCCACCAACTCCACATTCTCAGGCAACTTCAGCGCCACAGCCGTTTTCCGATAGCCCTCAATGCAAAGGCTCTAGACGCAAATACTGGTGTGAGAGCTAATTCAATCAAGGAAACACTGCATGTTGGTGAAGGGCATATTGAAGAAGGATCAGCCCAGTGGTTCTTGTGGGAGAACAACTCCATTTGGCTCACTAACTTCACACACCATCAGGCTTCCAAGCAGCTCTCAAGGAAACTCAGTTTTCACATTCTATGCTTAGTGCCCTTTGAGTGCCTAGGACTGAAATGAAGCTTGGTGCACATCCCACACAAACGAATGCTCCACATGCGGGTTTCACATGCCACCAACTCCACATTCACAGGCAACTTCAGCGCCACAGCCGTTTTCAGATAGCCCTCAATGCAAAGGCTCTAGACGCAAATACTGGTGTGAGAGCTAATTCAATCAAGGAAACACTGCATGTTGGTGAAGGGCATATTGAAGAAGGATCAGCCGAGTGGTTCTTGTGGGAGAACAACTCCATTTGGCTCCCTAACTTCACACACCATCAGGCTTCCAAGCAGCTCTCAAGGAAACTCAGTTTTCACACTCTATGCTTAGTGCCCTTTGAGTGCCTAGGACTGAAATGAAGCTTGGTGAGCATCCCACACAAACGAATGCTCCACATGCGGGTTTCACATGATACCAACTCCACATTCACAGGCAACTTCAGCGCCACAGCCGTTTTCAGATACCCCTCAATGCAAAAAGGCTCTAGACGCAAATACTGGTGTGAGAGCTAATTCAATCAAGGAAACACTGCATGTTGGTGAAGGGCATATTGAAGAAGGATCAGCCGAGTGGTTCTTGTGTGAGAACAACTCCATTTGGCTCACTAACTTCACACACCTTCAGGCTTCCAAGCAGCTCTCAAGGAAACTCAGTTTTCACACTCTATGCTTAGTGCCCTTTGAGTGCATTATCTAGGAATGAACCTGGTAGAGCATCCCACACAAACGAATGCTCCACAAGCGGGTTTCACATGCCACCAACTCCACATTCTCAGGCGACTTCAACGCCACAGCCATTTTCAGATAGCCCTCAATGCAAAGGCTCTAGACGCAAATACTGGTGTGAGAGTTAATTCAATCAAGGAAACACTGCATGTTGGTGAAGGGCATATTGAAGAAGGATCAGCCGAGTGGTTCTTGTGGGAGAACAACTCCATTTGGCTCACTAACTTCACACACCATCAGGCTTCCAAGCAGCTCTCAAGGAAACTCAGTTTTCACACTCTATGCTTAGTGCCCTTTGAGTGCATTATCTAGGAATCAACCTGGTAGAGCATCCCACACAAACGAATGCTCCACATGTGGGTTTCACATGCCACCAACTCCACATTCTCAGGCAACTTCAGCGCCACAGCCGTTTTCCGATAGCCCTCAATGCAAAGGCTCTAGACGCAAATACTGGTGTGAGAGCTAATTCAATCAAGGAAACACTGCATGTTGGTGAAGGGCATATTGAAGAAGGATCAGCCCAGTGGTTCTTGTGAGAGAACAACTCCATTTGGCTCACTAACTTCACACACCATCAGGCTTCCAAGCAGCTCTCAAGGAAACTCAGTTTTCACATTCTATGCTTAGTGCCCTTTGAGTGCCTAGGACTGAAATGAAGCTTGGTGAGCATCCCACACAAACGAATGCTCCACATGCGGGTTTCACATGCCACCAACTCCACATTCACAGGCAACTTCAGCGCCACAGCCGTTTTCAGATAGCCCTCAATGCAAAGGCTCTAGACGCAAATACTGGTGTGAGAGCTAATTCAATCAAGGAAACACTGCATGTTGGTGAAGGGCATATTGAAGAAGGATCAGCCGAGTGGTTCTTGTGGGAGAACAACTCCATTTGGCTCACTAACTTCACACACCATCAGGCTTCCAAGCAGCTCTCAAGGAAACTCAGTTTTCACACTCTATGCTTAGTGCCCTTTGAGTGCATTATCTAGGAATGAACCTGGTAGAGCATCCCACACAAACGAATGCTCCACATGCGGGTTTCACATGCCACCAACTCCACATTCAGAGGAAACTTCAGCGCCACAGCCGTTTTCAGATAGCCCTCAATGCAAAGGCTCTAGACGCAAATACTGGTGTGAGAACTAATTCAATCAAGGAAACACTGCATGTAGGTGAAGGGCATATTGAAGAAGGATCAGCCGAGTGGTTTTTGTGGGAGAACAACTCCATTTGGCTCACTAACTTCACACACCATCAGGCTTCCAAGCAGCTCTCAAGGAAACTCAGTTTTCACACTCTATGCTTAGTGCCCTTTGAGTGCCTAGGACTGAAATGAAGCTTGGTGCGCATCCCACACAAGCGAATGTTCCACATGCGGATTTCACATGCCACCAACTCCACATTCTCAGGCAACTTCAGCGCCACAGCCGTTTTCAGATAGCCCTCAATGCAAAGGCTCTAGACGCAAATACTGGTGTGAGAGCTAATTCAATCAAGGAAACACTGCATGTTGGTGAAGGGCATATTGAAGAAGGATCAGCCGAGTGGTTCTTGTGGGAGAACAACTCCATCTGGCTCACTAACTTCACACACCATCAGGCTTCCAAGCAGCTCTCAAGGAAACTCAGTTTTCACACTCTATGCTTAGTGCCCTTTGAGTGCATTATCTAGGAATGAACCTGGTAGAGCATCCCACACAAACGAATGCTCCACATGCGGGTTTCACATGCCACCAACTCCACATCCACAGACAACTTCAGCGAAACAGCCGTTTTCAGATAGCCCTCAATTGAAAGGCTCTAGACGCAAATACTGGTGTGAGAACTAATTCAATCAAGGAAACACTGCATGTTGGTGAAGGGCGTATTGAAGAAGGATCAGCCGAGTGGTTCTTGTGGGAGAACAACTCCATTTGGCTCACTAACTTCACACACCATCAGGCTTCTAAGCAGCTCTCAAGGAAACTCAGTTTTCACACTCTATGCTTAGTGCCCTTTGAGTGCATTATCTAGGAATGAACCTGGTAGAGCATCCCACACAAACGAATGCTCCACATGTGGGTTTCACATGCCACCAACTCCATATTCAGAGGAAACTTCAGCGCCACAGCCGTTTTCAGATAGCCCTCAATGCAAAGGCTCTAGACGCAAATACTGGTGTGAGAACTAATTCAATCAAGAAAACACTGCATGTAGGTGAAGGGCATATTGAAGAAGTATCAGCCAAGTGGTTCTTGTGGGAGAACAACTCCATTTGGCTCACTAACTTCACACACCATCAGGCTTCCAAGCAGCTCTCAAGGAAACTCAGTTTTCACACTCTATGCTTAGTGCCCTTTGAGTGCATTATCTAGGAATGAACCTGGTAGAGCATTCCACACAAACGAATGCTCCACATGAAGGTTTCACATGCCACCAACTCCACATTCACAGGCAACTTCAGCGAAACAGCCGTTTTCAGATAGCCCTGAATGCAAAGGCTCTAGACGCAAATACTGGTGTGAGAGCTAATTCAATCAAGGAAACACTGCATGTTGGTGAAGGGCATATTGAAGAAGGATCAGCCAAGTGGTTCTTGTGGGAGAACAACTCCATTTGGCTCACTAACTTCACACACCATCAGGCTTCCAAGCAGCTCTCAAGGAAACTCAGTTTTCACACTCTATGCTTAGTGCCCTTTGAGTGCATTATCTAGGAATGAACCTGGTAGAGCATCCCACACAAACGAATGCTCCACATGCGGGTTTCACATGCCACCAACTCCACATTCAGAGGAAACTTCAGCGCCACAGCCGTTTTCAGATAGCCCTCAATGCAAAGGCTCTAGACGCAAATACTGGTGTGAGAACTAATTCAATCAAGGAAACACTGCATGTTGGTGAAGGGCATATTGAAGAAGGATCAGCCAAGTGGTTCTTGTGGGAGAACAACTCCATTTGGCTCACTAACTTCACACACCATCAGGCTTCCAAGCAGCTCTCAAGGAAACTCAGTTTTCACACTCTATGCTTAGTGCCCTTTGAGTGCATTATCTAGGAATGAACCTGGTAGAGCATCCCACACAAACGAATGCTCCACATGCGGGTTTCACATGCCACCAACTCCACATTCAGAGGAAACTTCAGCGCCACAGCCGTTTTCAGATAGCCCTCAATGCAAAGGCTCTAGACGCAAATACTGGTGTGAGAACTAATTCAATCAAGGAAACACTGCATGTTGGTGAAGGGCATATTGAAGAAGGATCAGCCAAGTGGTTCTTGTGGGAGAACAACTCCATTTGGCTCACTAACTTCACACACCATCAGGCTTCCAAGCAGCTCTCAAGGAAACTCAGTTTTCACACTCTATGCTTAGTGCCCTTTGAGTGCATTATCTAGGAATGAACCTGGTAGAGCATCCCACACAAACGAATGCTCCACATGCGTTTTTCACATGCCACCAACTCCACATTCACAGGCAACTTCAGCGCCACAGCCGTTTTCAGATAGCCCTCAATGCAAAGGCTCTAGACGCAAATATTGGTGTGAGAGCTAATTCAATCAAGGAAACACTGCATGTTGGTGAAGGGCATATTGAAGAAGGATCAGCCAAGTGGTTCATGTGGGAGAACAACTCCATTTGGCTCACTAACTTCACACACCATCAGGCTTCCAAGCAGCTCTCAAGGAAACTCAGTTTTCACACTCTATGCTTAGTGCCCTTTGAGTGCCTAATACTGAAATGAAGCTTGGTGAGCATCCCACACAAACGAATGCTCCACAAGCGGGTTTCACATGCCACCAACTCCACATTCTCAGGCGACTTCAACGCCACAGCCATTTTCAGATAGCCCTCAATGCAAAGGCTCTAGACGCAAATACTGGTGTGAGAGTTAATTCAATCAAGGAAACACTGCATGTTGGTGAAGGGCATATTGAAGAAGGATCAGCCGAGTGGTTCTTGTGGGAGAACAACTCCATTTGGCTCACTAACTTCACACACCATCAGGCTTCCAAGCAGCTCTCAAGGAAACTCAGTTTTCACACTCTATGCTTAGTGCCCTTTGAGTGCATTATCTAGGAATCAACCTGGTAGAGCATCCCACACAAACGAATGCTCCACATGTGGGTTTCACATGCCACCAACTCCACATTCTCAGGCAACTTCAGCGCCACAGCCGTTTTCCGATAGCCCTCAATGCAAAGGCTCTAGACGCAAATACTGGTGTGAGAGCTAATTCAATCAAGGAAACACTGCATGTTGGTGAAGGGCATATTGAAGAAGGATCAGCCCAGTGGTTCTTGTGGGAGAACAACTCCATTTGGCTCACTAACTTCACACACCATCAGGCTTCCAAGCAGCTCTCAAGGAAACTCAGTTTTCACATTCTATGCTTAGTGCCCTTTGAGTGCCTAGGACTGAAATGAAGCTTGGTGAGCATCCCACACAAACGAATGCTCCACATGCGGGTTTCACATGCCACCAACTCCACATTCACAGGCAACTTCAGCGCCACAGCCGTTTTCAGATAGCCCTCAATGCAAAGGCTCTAGACGCAAATACTGGTGTGAGAGCTAATTCAATCAAGGAAACACTGCATGTTGGTGAAGGGCATATTGAAGAAGGATCAGCCGAGTGGTTCTTGTGGGAGAACAACTCCATTTGGCTCACTAACTTCACACACCATCAGGCTTCCAAGCAGCTCTCAAGGAAACTCAGTTTTCACACTCTATGCTTAGTGCCCTTTGAGTGCATTATCTAGGAATGAACCTGGTAGAGCATCCCACACAAACGAATGCTCCACATGCGGGTTTCACATGCCACCAACTCCACATTCAGAGGAAACTTCAGCGCCACAGCCGTTTTCAGATAGCCCTCAATGCAAAGGCTCTAGACGCAAATACTGGTGAGAGAACTAATTCAATCAAGGAAACACTGCATGTAGGTGAAGGGCATATTGAAGAAGGATCAGCCGAGTGGTTTTTGTGGGAGAACAACTCCATTTGGCTCACTAACTTCACACACCATCAGGCTTCCAAGCAGCTCTCAAGGAAACTCAGTTTTCACACTCTATGCTTAGTGCCCTTTGAGTGCATTATCTAGGAATGAACCTGGTAGAGCATTCCACACAAACGAATGCTCCACATGAAGGTTTCACATGCCACCAACTCCACATTCACAGGCAACTTCAGCGAAACAGCCGTTTTCAGATAGCCCTGAATGCAAAGGCTCTAGACGCAAATACTGGTGTGAGAGCTAATTCAATCAAGGAAACACTGCATGTTGGTGAAGGGCATATTGAAGAAGGATCAGCCAAGTGGTTCTTGTGGGAGAACAACTCCATTTGGCTCACTAACTTCACACACCATCAGGCTTCCAAGCAGCTCTCAAGGAAACTCAGTTTTCACACTCTATGCTTAGTGCCCTTTGAGTGCATTATCTAGGAATGAACCTGGTAGAGCATCCCACACAAACGAATGCTCCACATGCGGGTTTCACATGCCACCAACTCCACATTCAGAGGAAACTTCAGCGCCACAGCCGTTTTCAGATAGCCCTCAATGCAAAGGCTCTAGACGCAAATACTGGTGTGAGAACTAATTCAATCAAGGAAACACTGCATGTTGGTGAAGGGCATATTGAAGAAGGATCAGCCAAGTGGTTCTTGTGGGAGAACAACTCCATTTGGCTCACTAACTTCACACACCATCAGGCTTCCAAGCAGCTCTCAAGGAAACTCAGTTTTCACACTCTATGCTTAGTGCCCTTTGAGTGCATTATCTAGGAATGAACCTGGTAGAGCATTCCACACAAACGAATGCTCCACATGAAGGTTTCACATGCCACCAACTCCACATTCACAGGCAACTTCAGCGAAACAGCCGTTTTCAGATAGCCCTGAATGCAAAGGCTCTAGACGCAAATACTGGTGTGAGAGCTAATTCAATCAAGGAAACACTGCATGTTGGTGAAGGGCATATTGAAGAAGGATCAGCCAAGTGGTTCTTGTGGGAGAACAACTCCATTTGGCTCACTAACTTCACACACCATCAGGCTTCCAAGCAGCTCTCAAGGAAACTCAGTTTTCACACTCTATGCTTAGTGCCCTTTGAGTGCATTATCTAGGAATGAACCTGGTAGAGCATCCCACACAAACGAATGCTCCACATGCGGGTTTCACATGCCACCAACTCCACATTCAGAGGAAACTTCAGCGCCACAGCCGTTTTCAGATAGCCCTCAATGCAAAGGCTCTAGACGCAAATACTGGTGTGAGAACTAATTCAATCAAGGAAACACTGCATGTTGGTGAAGGGCATATTGAAGAAGGATCAGCCAAGTGGTTCTTGTGGGAGAACAACTCCATTTGGCTCACTAACTTCACACACCATCAGGCTTCCAAGCAGCTCTCAAGGAAACTCAGTTTTCACACTCTATGCTTAGTGCCCTTTGAGTGCATTATCTAGGAATGAACCTGGTAGAGCATCCCACACAAACGAATGCTCCACATGCGGGTTTCACATGCCACCAACTCCACATTCAGAGGAAACTTCAGCGCCACAGCCGTTTTCAGATAGCCCTCAATGCAAAGGCTCTAGACGCAAATACTGGTGTGAGAACTAATTCAATCAAGGAAACACTGCATGTTGGTGAAGGGCATATTGAAGAAGGATCAGCCAAGTGGTTCTTGTGGGAGAACAACTCCATTTGGCTCACTAACTTCACACACCATCAGGCTTCCAAGCAGCTCTCAAGGAAACTCAGTTTTCACACTCTATGCTTAGTGCCCTTTGAGTGCATTATCTAGGAATGAACCTGGTAGAGCATCCCACACAAACGAATGCTCCACATGCGTTTTTCACATGCCACCAACTCCACATTCACAGGCAACTTCAGCGCCACAGCCGTTTTCAGATAGCCCTCAATGCAAAGGCTCTAGACGCAAATATTGGTGTGAGAGCTAATTCAATCAAGGAAACACTGCATGTTGGTGAAGGGCATATTGAAGAAGGATCAGCCAAGTGGTTCATGTGGGAGAACAACTCCATTTGGCTCACTAACTTCACACACCATCAGGCTTCCAAGCAGCTCTCAAGGAAACTCAGTTTTCACACTCTATGCTTAGTGCCCTTTGAGTGCCTAATACTGAAATGAAGCTTGGTGAGCATCCCACACAAACGAATGCTCCACAAGCGGGTTTCACATGCCACCAACTCCACATTCTCAGGCGACTTCAACGCCACAGCCATTTTCAGATAGCCCTCAATGCAAAGGCTCTAGACGCAAATACTGGTGTGAGAGTTAATTCAATCAAGGAAACACTGCATGTTGGTGAAGGGCATATTGAAGAAGGATCAGCCGAGTGGTTCTTGTGGGAGAACAACTCCATTTGGCTCACTAACTTCACACACCATCAGGCTTCCAAGCAGCTCTCAAGGAAACTCAGTTTTCACACTCTATGCTTAGTGCCCTTTGAGTGCATTATCTAGGAATCAACCTGGTAGAGCATCCCACACAAACGAATGCTCCACATGTGGGTTTCACATGCCACCAACTCCACATTCTCAGGCAACTTCAGCGCCACAGCCGTTTTCCGATAGCCCTCAATGCAAAGGCTCTAGACGCAAATACTGGTGTGAGAGCTAATTCAATCAAGGAAACACTGCATGTTGGTGAAGGGCATATTGAAGAAGGATCAGCCCAGTGGTTCTTGTGGGAGAACAACTCCATTTGGCTCACTAACTTCACACACCATCAGGCTTCCAAGCAGCTCTCAAGGAAACTCAGTTTTCACATTCTATGCTTAGTGCCCTTTGAGTGCCTAGGACTGAAATGAAGCTTGGTGAGCATCCCACACAAACGAATGCTCCACATGCGGGTTTCACATGCCACCAACTCCACATTCACAGGCAACTTCAGCGCCACAGCCGTTTTCAGATAGCCCTCAATGCAAAGGCTCTAGACGCAAATACTGGTGTGAGAGCTAATTCAATCAAGGAAACACTGCATGTTGGTGAAGGGCATATTGAAGAAGGATCAGCCAAGTGGTTCATGTGGGAGAACAACTCCATTTGGCTCACTAACTTCACACACCATCAGGCTTCCAAGCAGCTCTCAAGGAAACTCAGTTTTCACACTCTATGCTTAGTGCCCTTTGAGTGCCTAATACTGAAATGAAGCTTGGTGAGCATCCACACAAACGAATGCTCCACAAGCGGGTTTCACATGCCACCAACTCCACATTCTCAGGCGACTTCAACGCCACAGCCATTTTCAGATAGCCCTCAATGCAAAGGCTCTAGACGCAAATACTGGTGTGAGAGTTAATTCAATCAAGGAAACACTGCATGTTGGTGAAGGGCATATTGAAGAAGGATCAGCCGAGTGGTTCTTGTGGGAGAACAACTCCATTTGGCTCACTAACTTCACACACCATCAGGCTTCCAAGCAGCTCTCAAGGAAACTCAGTTTTCACACTCTATGCTTAGTGCCCTTTGAGTGCATTATCTAGGAATCAACCTGGTAGAGCATCCCACACAAACGAATGCTCCACATGTGGGTTTCACATGCCACCAACTCCACATTCTCAGGCAACTTCAGCGCCACAGCCGTTTTCCGATAGCCCTCAATGCAAAGGCTCTAGACGCAAATACTGGTGTGAGAGCTAATTCAATCAAGGAAACACTGCATGTTGGTGAAGGGCATATTGAAGAAGGATCAGCCCAGTGGTTCTTGTGGGAGAACAACTCCATTTGGCTCACTAACTTCACACACCATCAGGCTTCCAAGCAGCTCTCAAGGAAACTCAGTTTTCACATTCTATGCTTAGTGCCCTTTGAGTGCCTAGGACTGAAATGAAGCTTGGTGAGCATCCCACACAAACGAATGCTCCACATGCGGGTTTCACATGCCACCAACTCCACATTCAGAGGAAACTTCAGCGCCACAGCCGTTTTCAGATAGCCCTCAATGCAAAGGCTCTAGACGCAAATACTGGTGTGAGAACTAATTCAATCAAGGAAACACTGCATGTTGGTGAAGGGCATATTGAAGAAGGATCAGCCAAGTGGTTCTTGTGGGAGAACAACTCCATTTGGCTCACTAACTTCACACACCATCAGGCTTCCAAGCAGCTCTCAAGGAAACTCAGTTTTCACACTCTATGCTTAGTGCCCTTTGAGTGCATTATCTAGGAATGAACCTGGTAGAGCATTCCACACAAACGAATGCTCCACATGAGGTTTCACATGCCACCAACTCCACATTCACAGGCAACTTCAGCGAAACAGCCGTTTTCAGATAGCCCTGAATGCAAAGGCTCTAGACGCAAATACTGGTGTGAGAGCTAATTCAATCAAGGAAACACTGCATGTTGGTGAAGGGCATATTGAAGAAGGATCAGCCAAGTGGTTCTTGTGGGAGAACAACTCCATTTGGCTCACTAACTTCACACACCATCAGGCTTCCAAGCAGCTCTCAAGGAAACTCAGTTTTCACACTCTATGCTTAGTGCCCTTTGAGTGCATTATCTAGGAATGAACCTGGTAGAGCATCCCACACAAACGAATGCTCCACATGCGGGTTTCACATGCCACCAACTCCACATTCAGAGGAAACTTCAGCGCCACAGCCGTTTTTCAGATAGCCCTCAATGCAAAGGCTCTAGACGCAAATACTGGTGTGAGAACTAATTCAATCAAGGAAACACTGCATGTTGGTGAAGGGCATATTGAAGAAGGATCAGCCAAGTGGTTCTTGTGGGAGAACAACTCCATTTGGCTCACTAACTTCACACACCATCAGGCTTCCAAGCAGCTCTCAAGGAAACTCAGTTTTCACACTCTATGCTTAGTGCCCTTTGAGTGCATTATCTAGGAATGAACCTGGTAGAGCATCCCACACAAACGAATGCTCCACATGCGGGTTTCACATGCCACCAACTCCACATTCAGAGGAAACTTCAGCGCCACAGCCGTTTTCAGATAGCCCTCAATGCAAAGGCTCTAGACGCAAATACTGGTGTGAGAACTAATTCAATCAAGGAAACACTGCATGTTGGTGAAGGGCATATTGAAGAAGGATCAGCCAAGTGGTTCTTGTGGGAGAACAACTCCATTTGGCTCACTAACTTCACACACCATCAGGCTTCCAAGCAGCTCTCAAGGAAACTCAGTTTTCACACTCTATGCTTAGTGCCCTTTGAGTGCATTATCTAGGAATGAACCTGGTAGAGCATCCCACACAAACGAATGCTCCACATGCGTTTTTCACATGCCACCAACTCCACATTCACAGGCAACTTCAGCGCCACAGCCGTTTTCAGATAGCCCTCAATGCAAAGGCTCTAGACGCAAATATTGGTGTGAGAGCTAATTCAATCAAGGAAACACTGCATGTTGGTGAAGGGCATATTGAAGAAGGATCAGCCAAGTGGTTCATGTGGGAGAACAACTCCATTTGGCTCACTAACTTCACACACCATCAGGCTTCCAAGCAGCTCTCAAGGAAACTCAGTTTTCACACTCTATGCTTAGTGCCCTTTGAGTGCCTAATACTGAAATGAAGCTTGGTGAGCATCCCACACAAACGAATGCTCCACAAGCGGGTTTCACATGCCACCAACTCCACATTCTCAGGCGACTTCAACGCCACAGCCATTTTCAGATAGCCCTCAATGCAAAGGCTCTAGACGCAAATACTGGTGTGAGAGTTAATTCAATCAAGGAAACACTGCATGTTGGTGAAGGGCATATTGAAGAAGGATCAGCCGAGTGGTTCTTGTGGGAGAACAACTCCATTTGGCTCACTAACTTCACACACCATCAGGCTTCCAAGCAGCTCTCAAGGAAACTCAGTTTTCACACTCTATGCTTAGTGCCCTTTGAGTGCATTATCTAGGAATCAACCTGGTAGAGCATCCCACACAAACGAATGCTCCACATGTGGGTTTCACATGCCACCAACTCCACATTCTCAGGCAACTTCAGCGCCACAGCCGTTTTCCGATAGCCCTCAATGCAAAGGCTCTAGACGCAAATACTGGTGTGAGAGCTAATTCAATCAAGGAAACACTGCATGTTGGTGAAGGGCATATTGAAGAAGGATCAGCCCAGTGGTTCTTGTGGGAGAACAACTCCATTTGGCTCACTAACTTCACACACCATCAGGCTTCCAAGCAGCTCTCAAGGAAACTCAGTTTTCACATTCTATGCTTAGTGCCCCTTTGAGTGCCTAGGACTGAAATGAAGCTTGGTGAGCATCCCACACAAACGAATGCTCCACATGCGGGTTTCACATGCCACCAACTCCACATTCACAGGCAACTTCAGCGCCACAGCCGTTTTCAGATAGCCCTCAATGCAAAGGCTCTAGACGCAAATACTGGTGTGAGAGCTAATTCAATCAAGGAAACACTGCATGTTGGTGAAGGGCATATTGAAGAAGGATCAGCCGAGTGGTTCTTGTGGGAGAACAACTCCATTTGGCTCACTAACTTCACACACCATCAGGCTCCAAGCAGCTCTCAAGGAAACTCAGTTTTCACACTCTATGCTTAGTGCCCTTTGAGTGCATTATCTAGGAATGAACCTGGTAGAGCATCCCACACAAACGAATGCTCCACATGCGGGTTTCACATGCCACCAACTCCACATTCAGAGGAAACTTCAGCGCCACAGCCGTTTTCAGATAGCCCTCAATGCAAAGGCTCTAGACGCAAATACTGGTGAGAGAACTAATTCAATCAAGGAAACACTGCATGTAGGTGAAGGGCATATTGAAGAAGGATCAGCCGAGTGGTTTTTGTGGGAGAACAACTCCATTTGGCTCACTAACTTCACACACCATCAGGCTTCCAAGCAGCTCTCAAGGAAACTCAGTTTTCACACTCTATGCTTAGTGCCCTTTGAGTGCATTATCTAGGAATGAACCTGGTAGAGCATTCCACACAAACGAATGCTCCACATGAAGGTTTCACATGCACCAACTCCACATTCACAGGCAACTTCAGCGAAACAGCCGTTTTCAGATAGCCCTGAATGCAAAGGCTCTAGACGCAAATACTGGTGTGAGAGCTAATTCAATCAAGGAAACACTGCATGTTGGTGAAGGGCATATTGAAGAAGGATCAGCCAAGTGGTTCTTGTGGGAGAACAACTCCATTTGGCTCACTAACTTCACACACCATCAGGCTTCCAAGCAGCTCTCAAGGAAACTCAGTTTTCACACTCTATGCTTAGTGCCCTTTGAGTGCATTATCTAGGAATGAACCTGGTAGAGCATCCCACACAAACGAATGCTCCACATGCGGGTTTCACATGCCACCAACTCCACATTCAGAGGAAACTTCAGCGCACAGCCGTTTTCAGATAGCCCTCAATGCAAAGGCTCTAGACGCAAATACTGGTGTGAGAACTAATTCAATCAAGGAAACACTGCATGTTGGTGAAGGGCATATTGAAGAAGGATCAGCCAAGTGGTTCTTGTGGGAGAACAACTCCATTTGGCTCACTAACTTCACACACCATCAGGCTTCCAAGCAGCTCTCAAGGAAACTCAGTTTTCACACTCTATGCTTAGTGCCCTTTGAGTGCATTATCTAGGAATGAACCTGGTAGAGCATTCCACACAAACGAATGCTCCACATGAAGGTTTCACATGCCACCAACTCCACATTCACAGGCAACTTCAGCGAAACAGCCGTTTTCAGATAGCCCTGAATGCAAAGGCTCTAGACGCAAATACTGGTGTGAGAGCTAATTCAATCAAGGAAACACTGCATGTTGGTGAAGGGCATATTGAAGAAGGATCAGCCAAGTGGTTCTTGTGGGAGAACAACTCCATTTGGCTCACTAACTTCACACACCATCAGGCTTCCAAGCAGCTCTCAAGGAAACTCAGTTTTCACACTCTATGCTTAGTGCCCTTTGAGTG
>NW_026696145.1:0-51403 GCF_030435755.1 Ochotona princeps | reverse complement strand
TGAGCATCCCACACAAACGAATGCTCCACATGCGGGTTTCACATGCCACCAACTCCACATTCAAAGGCAACTTCAGCGCCACAGCCGTTTGCAGATAGCCCTCAATGCAAAGGCTCTAGACGCAAATATTGGTGTGAGAGCTAATTCAATCAAGGAAACACTGCATTGTTGGTGAAGGGCATATTGAAGAAGAATCAGCCGAGTGGTTCTTGTGGGAGAACAACTCCATTTGGCTCACTAACTTCACACACCATCAGGCTTCCAAGCAGCTCTCACGGAAACTCAGTTTTCACACTCTATGCTTAGTGCCCTTTGAGTGCATTATCTAGGAATGAACCTGGTAGGCATCCCACACAAACGAATGGTCCACATGCGGGTTTCACATGTCACCAACTCCACATTCACAGGCAACTTCAGCGCCACAGCCGTTTTCAGATAGCCCTCAATGCAAAGGCTCTAGACGCAAATATTGGTGTGAGAGCTAATTCAATCAAGGAAACACTGCATGTTGGTGAAGGGCATATTGAAGAAGGATCAGCCGAGTGGTTTTTTTGTGGGAGAACAACTCCATTTGGCTCACTAACTTCACACACCATCAGGCTTCCAAGCAGCTCTCAAGGAAATTCACTTTTCACACTCTATGCTTAGTGCCCTTTGAGTGCATTATCTAGGAATGAACCTGGTAGAGCATCCCACACAAACGAATGCTCCACATGCGGGTTTCACATGCCACCAACTCCACATTCACAGGCAACTTCAGCGCCACAGCCGTTTTCAGATAGCCCTCAATGCAAAGGCTCTAGACGCAAATATTGGTGTGAGAGCTAATTCAATCAAGGAAACACTGCATGTTGGTGAAGGGCATATTGAAGAAGGATCAGCCGAGTGGTTCTTGTGGGAGAACAACTCCATTTGGCTCACTAACTTCACACACCATCAGGTTTCCAAGCAGCTCTCAAGGAAACTCAGTTTTCACACTCTATGCTTAGTGCCCTTTGAGTGCATTATCTACGAATGAACCTGGTAGAGCATGCTACACAAACGAATGCTCCACATGCGGGTTTCACATGCCACCAACTCCACATTCACAGGCAACTTCAGCGCCACAGCCGTTTTCAGATAGCCCTCAATGCAAAGGCTCTAGACGCAAATATTGGTGTGAGAGCTAATTCAATCAAGGAAACACTGCATGTTGGTGAAGGGCATATTGAAGAAGGATCAGCCGAGTGGTTCTTGTGGGAGAACAACTCCATTTGGCTCACTAACTTCACACACCATCAGGCTTCCAAGCAGCTCTCAAGGAAACTTAGTTTTCACACTCTATGCTTAGTGCCCTTTGAGTGCATTATCTAGGAATGAACCTGGTAGAGCATCCCACACAAACGAATGCTCCACATGCGGGTTTCACATGCCACCAACTCCACATTCACAGGCAACTTCAGTGCCACAGCCGTTTTCAGATAGCACTCAATGCAAAGGCTCTAGACGCAAATATTGGTGTGAGAGCTAATTCAATCAAGGAAACACTGCATGTTGGTGAAGGGCATATTGAAGAAGGATCAGCCGAGTGGTTCTTGTGGGAGAACAACTCCATTTGGCTCACTAACTTCACACACCATCAGGCTTCCAAGCAGCTCTCAAGGAAACTCAGTTTTCACACTCTATGCTTAGTGCCCTTTGAGTTCCTAGGACTGAAATGAAGCTTGGTGAGCATCCCACACAAACGAATGCTCCACATGCGGGTTTCACATGCCACCAACTCCACATTCACAGGCAACTTCAGCGCCACAGACGTTTTCAGATAGCCCTCAATGCAAAGGCTCTAGACGCAAATATTGGTGTGAGAGCTAATTCAATCAAGGAAACACTGCATGTTGGTGAAGGGCATATTGAAGAAGGATCAGCCGAGTGGTTCTTGTGGGAGAACAACTCCATTTGGAACACTAACTTCACACACCATCAGGCTTCCAAGCACCTCTCAAGGAAACTCAGTTTTCACACTCTATGCTTAGTGCCCTTTGAGTGCATTATCTAGGAATGAACCTGGTAGAGCATCCCACAAAAGCGAAAGCTCCACATGCGGGTTTCACATGCCACCAACTCCACATTCACAGGCAACTTCAGCGCCACAGCCGTTTTCAGATAGCCCTCAATGCAAAGGCTCTAGACGCAAATATTGGTGTGAGAGCTAATTCAATCAAGGAAACACTGCATGTTGGTGAAGGGCATATTGAAGAAGGATCGGCCGAGTGGTTTTTTGTGGGAGAACAACTCCATTTGGCTCACTAACTTCACACACCATCAGGCTTCCAAGCAGCTCTCAAGGAAACTCAGTTTTCACACTCTATGCTTAGTGCCCTTTGAGTGCATTATCTAGGAATGAACCTGGTAGAGCATCCCACACAAACGAATGCTCCACATGCGGGTTTCACATGCCACCAACTCCACATTCACAGGCAACTTCAGCGCCACAGCCATTCTCAGATAGCCCTCAATGCAAAGGCTCTAGACGCAAATATTGGTGTGAGAGCTAATTCAATCAAGGAAACACTGCATGTTGGTGAAGGGCATATTGAAGAAGGATCAGCCGAGTGGTTCTTGTGGGAGAACAACTCCATTTGGCTCACTAACTTCACACACCATCAGGTTTCCAAGCAGCTCTCAAGGAAACTCAGTTTTCACACTCTATGCTTAGTGCCCTTTGAGTGCATTATCTAGGAATGAACCTGGTAGAGCATCCCACACAAACGAATGCTCCACATGCGGGTTTCACATGCCACCAACTCCACATTCACAGGCAACTTCAGCGCCACAGCCGTTTTCAGATAGCCCTCAATGCAAAGGCTCTAGACGCAAATATTGGTGTGAGAGCTAATTCAATCAAGGAAACACTGCATGTTGGTGAAGGGCATATTGAAGAAGGATCAGCCGAGTGGTTCTTGTGGGAGAACAACTCCATTTGGCTCACTAACTTCACACACCATCAGGCTTCCAAGCAGCTCTCAAGGAAACTCAGTTTTCACACTCTATGCTTAGTGCCCTTTGAGTGCATTATCTAGGAATGAACCTGGTAGAGCATCCCACACAAACGAATGGTCCACATGCGGGTTTCACATGCCACCAACTCCACATTCACAGGCAACTTCAGCGCCACAGCCGTTTTCAGATAGCCCTCAATGCAAAGGCTCTAGACGCAAATATTGGTGTGAGAGCTAATTCAATCAAGGAAACACTGCATGTTGGTGAAGGGCATATTGAAGAAGGATCAGCCGAGTGGTTTTTTTGTGGGAGAACAACTCCATTTGGCTCACTAACTTCACACACCATCAGGCTTCCAAGCAGCTCTCAAGGAAACTCAGTTTTCACACTCTATGCTTAGTGCCCTTTGAGTGCATTATCTAGGAATGAACCTGGTAGAGCATCCCACACAAACGAATGCTCCACATGCGGGTTTCACATGCCACCAACTCCACATTCACAGGCAACTTCAGCGCCACAGCCGTTTTCAGATAGCCCTCAATGCAAAGGCTCTAGACGCAAATATTGGTGTGAGAGCTAATTCAATCAAGGAAACACTGCATGTTGGTGAAGGGCATATTGAAGAAGGATCAGCCGAGTGGTTCTTGTGGGAGAACAACTCCATTTGGCTCACTAACTTCACACACCATCAGGCTTCCAAGCAGCTCTCAAGGAAACTTAGTTTTCACACTCTATGCTTAGTGCCCTTTGAGTGCATTATCTAGGAATGAACCTGGTAGAGCATGCCACACAAACGAATGCTCCACATGCGGGTTTCACATGCCACCAACTCCACATTCACAGGCATCTTCAGCGCCACAGCCGTTTTCAGATAGCCCTCAATGCAAAGGCTCTAGACGCAAATATTGGTGTGAGAGCTAATTCAATCAAGGAAACACTGCATGTTGGTGAAGGGCATATTGAAGAAGGATCAGCCGAGTGGTTCTTGTGGGAGAACAACTCCATTTGGCTCACTAACTTCACACACCATCAGGCTTCCAAGCAGCTCTCAAGGAAACTTAGTTTTCACACTCTATGCTTAGTGCCCTTTGAGTGCATTATCTAGGAATGAACCTGGTAGAGCATCCCACACAAACGAATGCTCCACATGCGGGTTTCACATGCCACCAACTCCACATTCACAGGCAACTTCAGCGCCACAGCCGTTTTCAGATAGCCCTCAATGCAAAGGCTCTAGACGCAAATATTGGTGTGAGAGCTAATTCAATCAAGGAAACATTGCATGTCGGTGAAGGGCATATTGAAGAAGGATCAGCCGAGTGGTTCTTGTGTGAGAACAACTCTATTTGGCTCACTAACTTCACACACCATCAGGCATCCAAGCAGCTCTCAAGGAAACTCAGTTTTCACACTCTATGCTTAGTGCCCTTTGAGTTCCTAGGAATGAAATGAAGCTTGGTGAGCATGCCACACAAACGAATGCTCCACATGCGGGTTTCACATGCCACCAACTCCACATTCACAGGCAACTTCAGCGCCACAGCCGTTTTCAGATAGCCCTCAATGCAAAGGCTCTAGACGCAAATATTGGTGTGAGAGCTAATTCAATCAAGGAAACACTGCATGTTGGTGAAGGGCATATTGAAGAAGGATCAGCCGAGTGGTTCTTGTTAGAGAACAACTCCATTTGGAACACTAACTTCACACACCATCAGGCTTCCAAGCAGCTCTCAAGGAAACTCAGTTTTCACACTCTATGCTTAGTGCCCTTTGAGTGCATTATCTAGGAATGAACCTGGTAGAGCATCCCACACAAACGAATGCTCCACAGGCGGGTTTCACATGCCAACAACTCCACATTCACAGGCAACTTCAGCGCCAGAGCCGTTTTCAGATAGCCCTCAATGCAAAGGCTCTAGACGCAAATATTGGTGTGAGAGCTAATTCAATCAAGGAAACACTGCATGTTGTTGAAGGGCATATTGAAGAAGGATCAGCCGAGTGGTTCTTGTGGGAGAACAACTCCATTTGGCTCACTAACTTCACACACCATCAGGCTTCCAAGCAGCTCTCAAGGAAACTCAGTTTTCACACTCTATGCTTAGTGCCCTTTGAGTGCATTATCTAGGAATGAACCTGGTAGAGCATCCCACACAAACGAATGCTCCACATGCGGGTTTCACATGCCAACAACTCCACATTCACAGGCAACTTCAGTGCCACAGCCGTTTTCAGATAGCACTCAATGCAAAGGCTCTAGACGCAAATATTGGTGTGAGAGCTAATTCAATCAAGGAAACACTGCATGTTGGTGAAGGGCATATTGAAGAAGGATCAGCCGAGTGGTTCTTGTGGGAGAACAACTCCATTTGGCTCACTAACTTCACACACCATCAGGCTTCCAAGCAGCTCTCAAGGAAACTCAGTTTTCACACTCTATGCTTAGTGCCCTTTGAGTGCACAATCTAGGAATGAACCTGGTAGAGCATCCCCACACAAACGAATGCTCCACATGCGGGTTTCACATGCCACCAACTCCACATTCACAGGCAACTTCAGCGCCACAGCCGTTTTCAGATAGCCCTCAATGCAAAGGCTCTAGACGCAAATATTGGTGTGAGAGCTAATTCAATCAAGGAAACACTGCATGTTGGTGAAGGGCATATTGAAGAAGGATCAGCCGAGTGGTTCTTGTGGGAGAACAACTCCATTTGGCTCACTAACATCACACACCATCAGGCATCCAAGCAGCTCTCAAGGAAACTCAGTTTTCACACTCTATGCTTAGTGCCCTTTGAGTACCTAGGACTGAAATGAAGCTTGGTGAGCATCTCACACAAACGAATGCTCCACATGCGGGTTTCACATGCCACCAACTCCACATTCACAGGCAACTTCAGCACCACAGCCATTTTCAGATAGCCCTCAATGCAAAGGCTCTAGAGGCAAATATTGGTGTGAGAGCTAATTCAATCAAGGAAACACTGCATGTTGGTGAAGGGCATATTTAAGAAGGATCAGCCGAGTGGTTCTTGTGGGAGAACAACTCCATTTGGCTCACTAACTTCACACACCATCAGGCTTCCAAGCAGCTCTCAAGGAAACTCAGTTTTCACACTCTATGCTTAGTGCCCTTTGAGTTCCTAGGACTGAAATGAAGCTTGGTGAGCATCCCACACAAACGAATGCTCCACATGCGGGTTTCACATGCCACCAACTCCACATTCACAGGCAACTTCAGCGCCACAGCCGTTTTCAGATAGCCCTCAATGCAAAGGCTCTAGACGCAAATATTGGTGTGAGAGCTAATTCAATCAAGGAAACACTGCATGTCGGTGAAGGGCATATTGAAGAAGGATCAGCCGAGTGGTTTTTTGTGGGAGAACAACTCCATTTGGCTCACTAACTTCACACACCATCAGGCTTCCAAGCAGCTCTCAAGGAAAATCAGTTTTCACACTCTATGCTTAGTGCCCTTTGAGTACCTAGGACTGAAATGAAGCGTGGTGAGCATCCCACACAAACGAATGCTCCACATGCGGGTTTCACATGCCACCAACTCCACATTCACAGGCAACTTCAGCGCCACAGCCGTTTTCAGATAGCCCTCAATGCAAAGGCTCTAGACACAAATATTTGTTTGAGAGCTAATTCAATCAAGGAAACACTGCATGTTGGTGAAGGGCATATTGAAGAAGGATCAGCCGAGTGGTTCTTGTGGGAGAACAACTCCATTTGGCTCACTAACTTCACACACCATCAGGCTTCCAAGCAGCTCTCAAGGAAACTCAGTTTTCACACTCTATGCTTAGTGCCCTTTGAGTTCCTAGGACTGAAATGAAGCTTGGTGAGCATCCCACACAAACGAATGCTCCACATGCGGGTTTCACATGCCACCAACTCCACATTCACAGGCAACTTCAGCGCCACAGCCGTTTTCAGATAGCCCTCAATGCAAAGGCTCTAGACGCAAATATTGGTGTGAGAGCTAATTCAATCAAGGAAACACTGCATGTCGGTGAAGGGCATATTGAAGAAGGATCAGCCGAGTGGTTTTTTGTGGGAGAACAACTGCATTTGGCTCACTAACTTCACACACCATCAGGCTTCCAAGCAGCTCTCAAGGAAAATCAGTTTTCACACTCTATGCTTAGTGCCCTTTGAGTACCTAGGACTGAAATGAAGCGTGGTGAGCATCCCACACAAACGAATGCTCCACATGCGGGTTTCACATGCCACCAACTCCACATTCACAGGCAACTTCAGCGCCACAGCCGTTTTCAGATAGCCCTCAATGCAAAGGCTCTAGACACAAATATTTGTTTGAGAGCTAATTCAATCAAGGAAACACTGCATGTTGGTGAAGGGCATATTGAAGAAGGATCAGCCGAGTGGTTCTTGTGGGAGAACAACTCCATTTGGCTCACTAACTTCACACACCATCAGGCTTCCAAGCAGCTCTCAAGGAAACTCAGTTTTCACACACTATGCTTAGTGCCCTTTGAGTGCATTATCTAGGAATGAACCTGGTAGAGCATCCCACACAAACGAATGCTCCACATGCGGTTTTCACATGCCACCAACTCCACATTCACAGGCAACTTCAGCGCCACAGCCGTTTTCAGATAGCCCTCAATGCAAAGGCTCTAGACGCAAATATTGGTGTGAAAGCTAATTCAATCAAGGAAACTCTGCATGTCGGTGAAGTGCATATAGAAGAAGGATCGGCCGAGTGGTTCTTGTGGGAGAACAACTCCATTTGGCTCACTAACATCACACACCATCAGGCATCCAAGCAGCTCTCAAGGAAACTCAGTTTTCACACTCTATGCTTAGTGCCCTTTGAGTGCATTATCTAGGAATGAACCTGGTAGAGCATCCCACACAAACGAATGCTCCACATGCGGGTTTCACATGCCACCAACTCCACATTCACAGGCAACTTCAGCGCCACAGCCGTTTTCAGATAGCCCTCAATGCAAAGGCTCTAGACGCAAATATTGGTGTGAGAGCTAATTCAATCAAGGAAACACTGCATGTTGGTGAAGGGCATATTGAAGAAGGATCAGCCGAGTGGTTCTTGTGGGAGAACA
Organism: Ochotona princeps; assembly: GCF_030435755.1. Classification (NCBI taxonomy): domain Eukaryota; kingdom Metazoa; phylum Chordata; class Mammalia; order Lagomorpha; family Ochotonidae; genus Ochotona; species Ochotona princeps. The sequence goes on along the minus strand of NW_026696145.1, from coordinate 43,331 downwards.
ACTCCATTTGGCTCACTAACTACACACACCATCAGGCTTCCAAACAGCTCTCAAGGAAACTCAGTTTTCACACTCTATTCTTAGTGCCCTTTGAGTTCCTAGGACTGAAATGAAGCTTGGTGAGCATCAAACACAAACGAATACTCCACATGCGGGTTTCACATGCCACCAACTCCACATTCACAGGCAACTTCAGCGCCACAGCCGTTTTCAGATAGCCCTCCATGCAAAGGCTCTAGACGCAAATATTGGTGTGAGAGCTAATTCAATCAAGGAAACACTGCAGGTTGGTGAAGGGCATATTGAAGAAGGATCAGCCGAGTGGTTCTTGTGGGAGAACAACTCCATTTGACTCAGTAACTTCACACACCATCAGGCTTCCAAGCAGCTCTCAATGAAACTCAGTTTTCACACTCTACGCTTGTGCCCTTTGAGTGCCTAGGACTGAAATGAAGCTTGGTGAGCATCCCACACAAACGAATGCTCCACATGCGGGTTTCACATGTCACCAACTCCACATTGACAGGCAACTTCAGCGCCACAGCCATTTTCAGATAGCCCTCAATGCAAAGGCTCTAGACGCAAATATTGGTGTGAGAGCTAATTCAATCAAGGAAAACACTGCATGTTGGTGAAGGGCATATTGAAGAAGGATAAGCCGAGTGGTTTTTTGTGGGAGAACAACTCCATTTGGTTCACTAACTTCACACACCATCAGGCATCCAAGCAGCTCTCAAGGAAAGTCATTTTTCACACTCTATGCTTAGTGCCCTTTGAGTGCCTAGGACTTAAATGAACCTGTAGAGCATCCCACACAAATGAATGCTTCACATGCGGGTTTCACATGCCACCAACTCCACATTCACAGGCAACTTCAGCGCCACAGCCATTTTCAGATAGCCCTCAATGCAAAGGCTCTAGACGCAAATATTGGTGTGAGAGCTAATTCAATCAAGGAAACACTGCATGTTGGTGAAGGGCATATTGAAGAAGGATCAGCCGAGTGGTTCTTGTGGGAGAACAACACCATTTGGCTCACTAACTTCACACACCATCAGGCTTCCAAGCAGCTCTCAAGGAAACTCAGTTTTCACACTCTATGCTTAGTGCCCTTTGAGTGCCTAGCACTGAAATCAAGCTTGGTGAGCTTCCCACACAAACGAATGCTCCACATGCGGGTTTCACATGCCACCAACTCCACATTCACAGGCAACTTCAGCACCACAGCCGTTTTCAGATAGCCCTCAATGCAAAGGCTCTAGACGCAAATATTGGTGTGAGAGCTAATTCAATCAAGGAAACACTGCATGTTGGTGAAGGGCATATTGAAGAAGGATCAGCCGAGTGGTTTTTTGTGGGAGAACCACTCCATTTGGCTCACTAACTTCACACACCATCAGGCTTCCAAGCAGCTCTCAAGGAAACTCAGTTTTCACACTCTATGCTTAGTGCCCTTTGAGTACCTAGGACTGAAATGAAGCTTGGTGAGCATCTCACACAAACGAATGCTCCACATGCGGGTTTCACATGCCACCAACTCCACATTGACAGGCAACTTCAGCACCACAGCCGTTTTCAGATAGCCCTCAATGCAAAGGCTCTAGACGCAAATATTGGTGTGAGAGCTAATTCAATCAAGGAAACACTGCATGTTGGTGAAGGGCATATTGAAGAAGGATCAGCCGAGTGGTTCTTGTGGGAGAACAACTCCATTTGGCTCACTAACTTCACACACCATCAGGCTTCCAAGCAGCTCTCAAGGAAACTCAGTTTTCACACTCTATGCTTAGTGCCCTTTGAGTGCATTATCTAGGAATGAACCTGGTAGAGCATCCCACACAAACGAATGCTCCACATGCGGGTTTCACATGCCACCAACTCCACATTCACAGGCAACTTCAGCGCCACAGCCGTTTTCAGATAGCCCTCAATGCAAAGGCTCTAGACGCAAATATTGGTGTGAGAGCTAATTCAATCAAGGAAACACTGCATGTTGGTGAAGGGCATATTGAAGAAGGATCAGCCGAGTGGTTCTTGTGGGAGAACAACTCCATTTGGCTCACTAACTTCACACACCATCAGGCTTCCAAGCAGCTCTCAAGGAAACTCAGTTTTCACACTCTATGCTTAGTTCCCTTTGAGTGCATTATCTAGGAATGAACCTGGTAGAGCATCCCACACAAACGAATGCTCCACATGCGGGTTTCACATGCCACCAACTCCACATTCACAGGCAACTTCAGCGCCACAGCCGTTTTCAGATAGCCCTCAATGCAAAGGCTCTAGACGCAAATATTTGTGTGAGAGCTAATTCAATCAAGGAAACACTGCATGTTGGTGAAGGGCATATTGAAGAAGGATCAGCCGAGTGGTTTTTTGTGGGAGAACAACTCCATTTGGCTCACTAACTTCACACACCATCAGGCTTCCAAGCAGCTCTCAAGGAAACTCAGTTTTCACACTCTATGCTTAGTGCCCTTTTAGTGCATTATCTAGGAATGAACCTGGTACAGCATGCCACACAAACGAATGCTCCACATGCGGGTTTCACATGCCACCAACTCCACATTAACAGGCAACTTCAGAGCCACAGCCATTTTCAGATAGCCCTCAATGCAAAGGCTCTAGACGCAAATATTGGTGTGAGAGCTAATTCAATCAAGGAAACACTGCATGTTGGTGAAGGGCATATTGAAGAAGGATCGGCCGAGTGGTTCTTGTGGGAGAACAACTCCATTTGGCTCACTAACATCACACACCATCAGGCATCCAAGCAGCTCTCAAGGAAACTCAGTTTTCACACTCTATGCTTAATGTCCTTTGAGTACCTAGGACTGAAATGAACCTGGTAGAGCATGCCACACAAATGAATGCTCCACATGCGGGTTTCACATGCCACCAACTCCACATTCACAGGCAACTTCAGCGCCACAGCCGTTTTCAGATAGCCCTCAATGCAAAGGCTCTAGACGCAAATATTGGTGTGAGAGCTAATACAATCAAGGAAACACTGCATGTTGGTGAAGGGCATATTGAAGAAGGATCAGCCGAGTGGTTCTTGTGGGAGAACAACTCCATTTGGCTCACTAACTTCACACACCATCAGGCTTCCAAGCAGCTCTCAAGGAAACTCAGTTTTCACACTCTATTCTTAGTGCCCTTTGAGTTCCTAGGACTGAAATGAAGCTTGGTGAGCATCCCACACAAACGAATGCTCCACATGCGGGTTTCACATGCCACCAACTCCACATTCACAGGCAACTTCAGCGCCACAGCCGTTTTCAGATAGCCCTCAATGCAAAGGCTCTAGACGCAAATATTGGTGTGAGAGCTAATTCAATCAAGGAAACACTGCATGTTGGTGAAGGGCATATTGAAGAAGGATCAGCCGAGTGGTTTTTTGTGGGAGAACAACACCATTTGGCTCACTAACTTCACACACCATCAGGCTTCCAAGCAGCTCTCAAGGAAACTCAGTTTTCACACTCTATGCTTAGTGCCCTTTGAGTACCTAGGACTGAAATGAAGCGTGGTGAGCATCCCACACAAACGAATGCTTCACGTGCGGGTTTCACATGCCACCAACTCCACATTGACAGGCAACTTCAGCGCCACAGCCGTTTTCAGATAGCCCTCAATGCAAAGGCTCTAGACACAAATATTGGTGTGAGAGCTAATTCAATCAAGGAAACACTGCATGCTGGTGAAGGGCATATTGAAGAAGGATCAGCAGAGTGGTTCTTGTGGGAGAACAACTCCATTTGGCTCACTAACTACACACACCATCAGGCTTCCAAACAGCTCTCAAGGAAACTCAGTTTTCACACTCTATTCTTAGTGCCCTTTGAGTTCCTAGGACTGAAATGAAGCTTGGTGAGCATCCCACACAAACGAATGCTCCACATGCGGGTTTCACATGCCACCAACTCCACATTGACAGGCAACTTCAGCGCCACAGCCGTTTTCAGATAGCCCTCAATGCAAAGGCTCTAGACGCAAATATTGGTGTGAGAGCTAATTTAATCAAGGAAACACTGCATGTTGGTGAAGGGCATTTTGAAGAAGGATCAGCCGAGTGGTTCTTGTGGGAGAACAACTCCATTTGACTCAGTAACTTCACACACCATCAGGCTTCCAAGCAGCTCTCAAGGAAACTCAGTTTTCACACTCTATGCTTAGTGCCCTTTGAGTGCATTATCTAGGAATGAACCTGGTAGAGCATCCCACACAAACGAATGCTCCACATGCGGGTTTCACATGCCACCAACTCCACATTCACAGGCAACTTCAGCGCCACAGCCGTTTTCAGATAGCCCTCAATGCAAAGGCTCTAGACGCAAATATTGGTGTGAGAGCTAATTCAATCAAGGAAACACTGCATGTTGGTGAAGGGCATATTGAAGAAGGATCGGCCGAGTGGTTTTTTGTGGGAGAACAACTCCATTTGGCTCACTAACTTCACACACCATCAGGCTTCCAAGCAGCTCTCAAGGAAACTCAGTTTTCACACTCTATGCTTAGTGCCCTTTGAGTGCATTATCTAGGAATGAACCTGGTAGAGCATCCCACACAAACGAATAATGCTCCACATGCGGTTTTCACATGCCACCAACTCCACATTCACAGGTAACTTCAGCGCCACAGCCGTTTTCAGATAGCCCTCAATGCAAAGGCTCTAGACGCAAATATTGGTGTGAGAGCTAATTCAATCAAGGAAACACTGCATGTTGGTGAAGGGCATATTGAAGAAGGATCAGCCGAGTGGTTCTTGTGGGAGAACAACTCCATTTGGCTCACTAACTTCACGCACCATCAGGCTTCCAAGCAGCTCTCAAGGAAACTCAGTTTTCACACTCTATGCTTAGTGCCCTTTGAATGCATTATCTAGGAATGAACCTGGTAGAGCATCCCACACAAACGAATGCTCCACATGCGGGTTTCACATGCCACCAACTCCACATTCACAGGCAACTTCAGCGCCACAGCCGTTTTCAGATAGCCCTCAATGCAAAGGCTCTAGACGCAAATATTGGTGTGAGAGCTAATTCAATCAAGGAAACACTGCATGTTGGTGAAGGGCATATTGAAGAAGGATCGGCCGAGTGGTTTTTTGTGGGAGAACAACTCCATTTGGCTCACTAACTTCACACACCATCAGGCTTCCAAGCAGCTCTCAAGGAAACTCAGTTTTCACACTCTATGCTTAGTGCCCTTTGAGTGCATTATCTAGGAATGAACCTGGTAGAGCATCCCACACAAACGAATGCTCCACATGCGGGTTTCACATGCCACCAACTCCACATTCACAGGCAATTTCAGCGCCACAGCCGTTTTCAGATAGCCCTCAATGCAAAGGCTCTAGACGCAAATATTGGTGTGAGAGCTAATTCAATCAAGGAAACACTGCATGTTGGTGAAGGGCATATTGAAGAAGGATCAGCCGAGTGGTTCTTGTGGGAGAACAACTCCATTTGGCTCACTAACTTCACACACCATCAGGCTTCCAAGCAGCTCTCAAGGAAACTCAGTTTTCACACTCTATGCTTAGTGCCCTTTGAGTGCATAATCTAGGAATGAACCTGGTAGAGCATCCCACACAAACGAATGCTCCACATGCGGGTTTCACATGCCACCAACTCCACATTCACAGGCAACTTCAGCGCCACAGCCGTTTTCAGATAGCCCTCAATGCAAAGGCTCTAGACGCAAATATTGGTGTGAGAGCTAATTCAATCAAGGAAACACTGCATGTTGGTGAAGGGCATATTGAAGAAGGATCAGCCGAGTGGTTCTTGTGGGAGAACAACTCCATTTGGCTCACTAACTTCACACACCATCAGGCTTCCAAGCAGCTCTCAAGGAAACTCAGTTTTCACACTCTATGCTTAGTGCCCTTTGAGTGCATTATCTAGGAATGAACCTGGTAGAGCATCCCACACAAACGAATGCTCCACATGCGGGTTTCACAGGCCACCAACTCCACATTCACAGGCAACTTCAGCGCCACAGCCGTTTTCAGATAGCCCTCAATGCAAAGGCTCTAGACGCAAATATTGGTGTGAGAGCTAATTCAATCAAGGAAACACTGCATGTTGGTGAAGGGCATATTGAAGAAGGATCAGCCGAGTGGTTCTTGTGGGAGAACAACTCCATTTGGCTCACTAACATCACACACCATCAGGCATCCAAGCAGCTCTCAAGGAAACTCAGTTTTCACACTCTATGCTTAATGCCCTTTGAGTACCTAGGACTGAAATGAACCTGGTAGAGCATGCCACACAAACGAATGCTCCACATGCGGGTTTCACATGCCACCAACTCCACATTCACAGGCAACTTCAGCACCACAGCCGTTTTCAGATAGCCCTCAATGCAAAGGCTCTAGACGCAAATATTGGTGTGAGAGCTAATTCAATCAAGGAAACACTGCATGTTGGTGAAGGGCATATTGAAGAAGGATCAGCCGAGTGGTTCTTGTGGGAGAACAACTCCATTTGGCTCACTAACTTCACACACCATCAGGCTTCCAAGCAGCTCTCAAGGAAACTCAGTTTTCACACTCTATGCTTAGTGCCCTTTGAGTGCCTAGCACTGAAATCAAGCTTGGTGAGCTTCCCACACAAACGAATGCTCCACATGCGGGTTTCACATGCCACCAACTCCACATTGACAGGCAACTTCAGCACCACAGCCGTTTTCAGATAGCCCTCAATGCAAAGGCTCTAGACGCAAATATTGGTGTGAGAGCTAATTCAATCAAGGAAACACTGCATGTTGGTGAAGGGCATATTGAAGAAGGATCAGCCGAGTGGTTTTTTGTGGGAGAACCACTCCATTTGGCTCACTAACTTCACACACCATCAGGCTTCCAAGCAGCTCTCAAGGAAACTCAGTTTTCACACTCTATGCTTAGTGCCCTTTGAGTACCTAGGACTGAAATGAAGCTTGGTGAGCATCTCACACAAACGAATGCTCCACATGCGGGTTTCACATGCCACCAACTCCACATTGACAGGCAACTTCAGCACCACAGCCGTTTTCAGATAGCCCTCAATGCAAAGGCTCTAGACGCAAATATTGGTGTGAGAGCTAATTCAATCAAGGAAACACTGCATGTTGGTGAAGGGCATATTGAAGAAGGATCAGCCGAGTGGTTCTTGTGGGAGAACAACTCCATTTGGCTCACTAACTTCACACACCATCAGGCTTCCAAGCAGCTCTCAAGGAAACTCAGTTTTCACACTCTATGCTTAGTGCCCTTTGAGTGCATTATCTAGGAATGAACCTGGTAGAGCATCCCACACAAACGAATGCTCCACATGCGGGTTTCACATGCCACCAACTCCACATTCACAGGCAACTTCAGCGCCACAGCCGTTTTCAGATAGCCCTCAATGCAAAGGCTCTAGACGCAAATATTGGTGTGAGAGCTAATTCAATCAAGGAAACACTGCATGTTGGTGAAGGGCATATTGAAGAAGGATCAGCCGAGTGGTTCTTGTGGGAGAACAACTCCATTTGGCTCACTAACTTCACACACCATCAGGCTTCCAAGCAGCTCTCAAGGAAACTCAGTTTTCACACTCTATGCTTAGTTCCCTTTGAGTGCATTATCTAGGAATGAACCTGGTAGAGCATCCCACACAAACGAATGCTCCACATGCGGGTTTCACATGCCACCAACTCCACATTCACAGGCAACTTCAGCGCCACAGCCGTTTTCAGATAGCCCTCAATGCAAAGGCTCTAGACGCAAATATTTGTGTGAGAGCTAATTCAATCAAGGAAACACTGCATGTTGGTGAAGGGCATATTGAAGAAGGATCAGCCGAGTGGTTTTTTGTGGGAGAACAACTCCATTTGGCTCACTAACTTCACACACCATCAGGCTTCCAAGCAGCTCTCAAGGAAACTCAGTTTTCACACTCTATGCTTAGTGCCCTTTTAGTGCATTATCTAGGAATGAACCTGGTACAGCATGCCACACAAACGAATGCTCCACATGCGGGTTTCACATGCCACCAACTCCACATTAACAGGCAACTTCAGAGCCACAGCCATTTTCAGATAGCCCTCAATGCAAAGGCTCTAGACGCAAATATTGGTGTGAGAGCTAATTCAATCAAGGAAACACTGCATGTTGGTGAAGGGCATATTGAAGAAGGATCGGCCGAGTGGTTCTTGTGGGAGAACAACTCCATTTGGCTCACTAACATCACACACCATCAGGCATCCAAGCAGCTCTCAAGGAAACTCAGTTTTCACACTCTATGCTTAATGTCTTTTGAGTACCTAGGACTGAAATGAACCTGGTAGAGCATGCCACACAAATGAATGCTCCACATGCGGGTTTCACATGCCACCAACTCCACATTCACAGGCAACTTCAGCGCCACAGCCGTTTTCAGATAGCCCTCAATGCAAAGGCTCTAGACGCAAATATTGGTGTGAGAGCTAATACAATCAAGGAAACACTGCATGTTGGTGAAGGGCATATTGAAGAAGGATCAGCCGAGTGGTTCTTGTGGGAGAACAACTCCATTTGGCTCACTAACTTCACACACCATCAGGCTTCCAAGCAGCTCTCAAGGAAACTCAGTTTTCACACTCTATTCTTAGTGCCCTTTGAGTTCCTAGGACTGAAATGAAGCTTGGTGAGCATCCCACACAAACGAATGCTCCACATGCGGGTTTCACATGCCACCAACTCCACATTCACAGGCAACTTCAGCGCCACAGCCGTTTTCAGATAGCCCTCAATGCAAAGGCTCTAGACGCAAATATTGGTGTGAGAGCTAATTCAATCAAGGAAACACTGCATGTTGGTGAAGGGCATATTGAAGAAGGATCAGCCGAGTGGTTTTTTGTGGGAGAACAACACCATTTGGCTCACTAACTTCACACACCATCAGGCTTCCAAGCAGCTCTCAAGGAAACTCAGTTTTCACACTCTATGCTTAGTGCCCTTTGAGTACCTAGGACTGAAATGAAGCGTGGTGAGCATCCCACACAAACGAATGCTTCACGTGCGGGTTTCACATGCCACCAACTCCACATTGACAGGCAACTTCAGCGCCACAGCCGTTTTCAGATAGCCCTCAATGCAAAGGCTCTAGACACAAATATTGGTGTGAGAGCTAATTCAATCAAGGAAACACTGCATGCTGGTGAAGGGCATATTGAAGAAGGATCAGCAGAGTGGTTCTTGTGGGAGAACAACTCCATTTGGCTCACTAACTACACACACCATCAGGCTTCCAAACAGCTCTCAAGGAAACTCAGTTTTCACACTCTATTCTTAGTGCCCTTTGAGTTCCTAGGACTGAAATGAAGCTTGGTGAGCATCCCACACAAACGAATGCTCCACATGCGGGTTTCACATGCCACCAACTCCACATTGACAGGCAACTTCAGCGCCACAGCCGTTTTCAGATAGCCCTCAATGCAAAGGCTCTAGACGCAAATATTGGTGTGAGAGCTAATTTAATCAAGGAAACACTGCATGTTGGTGAAGGGCATTTTGAAGAAGGATCAGCCGAGTGGTTCTTGTGGGAGAACAACTCCATTTGACTCAGTAACTTCACACACCATCAGGCTTCCAAGCAGCTCTCAAGGAAACTCAGTTTTCACACTCTATGCTTAGTGCCCTTTGAGTGCATTATCTAGGAATGAACCTGGTAGAGCATCCCACACAAACGAATGCTCCACATGCGGGTTTCACATGCCACCAACTCCACATTCACAGGCAACTTCAGCGCCACAGCCGTTTTCAGATAGCCCTCAATGCAAAGGCTCTAGACGCAAATATTGGTGTGAGAGCTAATTCAATCAAGGAAACACTGCATGTTGGTGAAGGGCATATTGAAGAAGGATCGGCCGAGTGGTTTTTTGTGGGAGAACAACTCCATTTGGCTCACTAACTTCACACACCATCAGGCTTCCAAGCAGCTCTCAAGGAAACTCAGTTTTCACACTCTATGCTTAGTGCCCTTTGAGTGCATTATCTAGGAATGAACCTGGTAGAGCATCCCACACAAACGAATAATGCTCCACATGCGGTTTTCACATGCCACCAACTCCACATTCACAGGTAACTTCAGCGCCACAGCCGTTTTCAGATAGCCCTCAATGCAAAGGCTCTAGACGCAAATATTGGTGTGAGAGCTAATTCAATCAAGGAAACACTGCATGTTGGTGAAGGGCATATTGAAGAAGGATCAGCCGAGTGGTTCTTGTGGGAGAACAACTCCATTTGGCTCACTAACTTCACGCACCATCAGGCTTCCAAGCAGCTCTCAAGGAAACTCAGTTTTCACACTCTATGCTTAGTGCCCTTTGAATGCATTATCTAGGAATGAACCTGGTAGAGCATCCCACACAAACGAATGCTCCACATGCGGGTTTCACATGCCACCAACTCCACATTCACAGGCAACTTCAGCGCCACAGCCGTTTTCAGATAGCCCTCAATGCAAAGGCTCTAGACGCAAATATTGGTGTGAGAGCTAATTCAATCAAGGAAACACTGCATGTTGGTGAAGGGCATATTGAAGAAGGATCGGCCGAGTGGTTTTTTGTGGGAGAACAACTCCATTTGGCTCACTAACTTCACACACCATCAGGCTTCCAAGCAGCTCTCAAGGAAACTCAGTTTTCACACTCTATGCTTAGTGCCCTTTGAGTGCATTATCTAGGAATGAACCTGGTAGAGCATCCCACACAAACGAATGCTCCACATGCGGGTTTCACATGCCACCAACTCCACATTCACAGGCAATTTCAGCGCCACAGCCGTTTTCAGATAGCCCTCAATGCAAAGGCTCTAGACGCAAATATTGGTGTGAGAGCTAATTCAATCAAGGAAACACTGCATGTTGGTGAAGGGCATATTGAAGAAGGATCAGCCGAGTGGTTCTTGTGGGAGAACAACTCCATTTGGCTCACTAACTTCACACACCATCAGGCTTCCAAGCAGCTCTCAAGGAAACTCAGTTTTCACACTCTATGCTTAGTGCCCTTTGAGTGCATAATCTAGGAATGAACCTGGTAGAGCATCCCACACAAACGAATGCTCCACATGCGGGTTTCACATGCCACCAACTCCACATTCACAGGCAACTTCAGCGCCACAGCCGTTTTCAGATAGCCCTCAATGCAAAGGCTCTAGACGCAAATATTGGTGTGAGAGCTAATTCAATCAAGGAAACACTGCATGTTGGTGAAGGGCATATTGAAGAAGGATCAGCCGAGTGGTTCTTGTGGGAGAACAACTCCATTTGGCTCACTAACTTCACACACCATCAGGCTTCCAAGCAGCTCTCAAGGAAACTCAGTTTTCACACTCTATGCTTAGTGCCCTTTGAGTGCATTATCTAGGAATGAACCTGGTAGAGCATCCCACACAAACGAATGCTCCACATGCGGGTTTCACAGGCCACCAACTCCACATTCACAGGCAACTTCAGCGCCACAGCCGTTTTCAGATAGCCCTCAATGCAAAGGCTCTAGACGCAAATATTGGTGTGAGAGCTAATTCAATCAAGGAAACACTGCATGTTGGTGAAGGGCATATTGAAGAAGGATCAGCCGAGTGGTTCTTGTGGGAGAACAACTCCATTTGGCTCACTAACATCACACACCATCAGGCATCCAAGCAGCTCTCAAGGAAACTCAGTTTTCACACTCTATGCTTAATGCCCTTTGAGTACCTAGGACTGAAATGAACCTGGTAGAGCATGCCACACAAACGAATGCTCCACATGCGGGTTTCACATGCCACCAACTCCACATTCACAGGCAACTTCAGCACCACAGCCGTTTTCAGATAGCCCTCAATGCAAAGGCTCTAGACGCAAATATTGGTGTGAGAGCTAATTCAATCAAGGAAACACTGCATGTTGGTGAAGGGCATATTGAAGAAGGATCAGCCGAGTGGTTCTTGTGGGAGAACAACTCCATTTGGCTCACTAACTTCACACACCATCACGCTTCCAAGCAGCTCTCAAGGAAACTCAGTTTTCACACTCTATGCTTAGTGCCCTTTGAGTTCCTAGGACTGAAATGAAGCTTGGTAGAGCATCCCACACAAACGAATGCTCCACATGCGGGTTTCACATGCCACCAACTCCACATTTACAGGCAACTTCAGCGCCACAGCCATTTTCAGATAGCCCTCAATGCAAAGGCTCTAGACGCAAATATTGGTGTGAGAGCTAATTCAATCAAGGAAACACTGCATGTTGGTGAAGGGCATATTGAAGAAGGATCAGCCGAGTGGTATATTGTGGGAGAACAACTCCATTTGGCTCACTAACTTCACACACCATCAGGCTTCCAAGCAGCTCTCAAGGAAACTCAGTTTTCACACTCTATGCTTAGTGCCCTTTTAGTGCATTATCTAGGAATGAAGCTGCTAGAGCATCCCACACAAACGAATACTCCACATGCGGGTTTCACATGCCACCAACTCCACATTCACAGGCAACTTCAGCGCCACAGCCATTTACAGATAGCCCTCAATGCAAAGGCTCTAGACGCAAATATTGCTGTGAGAGCTAATTCAATCAAGGAAACACTGCATGTTGGTGAAGGGCATATTGAAGAAGGATCAGCCGAGTGGTTCTTGTGGGAGAACAACTCCATTTGGCTCACTAACATCACACACCATCAGGCATCCAAGCAGCTCTCAAGGAAACTCAGTTTTCACACTCTATGCTTAGTGCCCTTTGAGTTCCTAGGACTGAAATGAAGCTTGGTGAGCATCCCACACAAACGAATGCTCCACATGCGGGTTTCACATGCCACCAACTCCACATTCACAAGCAACTTCAGCGCCACAGCCGTTTTCAGATAGCCCTCAATGCAAAGGCTCTAGACGCAAATATTGGTGTGAGAGCTAATTCAATCAAGGAAACACTGCATGTTGGTGAAGGGCATATTGAAGAAGGATCAGCCGAGTGGTTCTTGTGGGAGAACAACTCCATTTGGCTCACTAACTTCACACACCATCAGGCTTCCAACAGCTCTCAAGGAAACTCAGTTTTCACACTCTATGCTTAGTGCCCTTTGAGTGCATTATCTAGGAATGAACCTGGTACAGCATGCCACACAAACGAATGCTCCACATGCGGTTTTCACATGCCACCAACTCCACATTCACAGGCAACTTCAGCGCCACAGCCGTTTTCAGATAGCCCTCAATGCAAAGGCTCTAGACGCAAATATTGGTGTGAGAGCTAATTCAATCAAGGAAACACTGCATGTTGGTGAAGGGCATATTGAAGAAGGATCAGCCGAGTGGTTCTTGTGGGAGAACAACACCATTTGGCTCACTAACTTCACACACCATCAGGCTTCCAAGCAGCTCTCAAGGAAACTCCGTTTTCACACTCTTTGCTTAGTGCCCTTTGAGTTCCTAGGACTGAAATGAAGCTGGTAGAGCATCCCACACAAACGAATGCTCCACATGCGGGTTTCACATGCCACCAACTCCACATTCACAGGCAACTTCAGCGCCACAGCTGTTTTCAGATAGCCCTCAATGCAAAGGCTCTAGACGCAAATATTGGTGTGAGAGCTAATACAATCAAGGAAACACTGCATGTTGGTGAAGGGCATAATGAAGAAGGATCAGCCGAGTGGATTATTGTGGGAGAACAACTCCATTTGGCTCACTAACTTCACACACCATCAGGCTTCCAAGCAGCTCTCAAGGAAACTCAGTTTTCACACTCTATGCTTAGTGCCCTTTGAGTGCATTATCTAGGAATGAACCTGGTACAGCATCCCACACAAACGAATACTCCACATGCGGGTTTCACATGCCACCAACTCCACATTCACAGGCAACTTCAGCGCCACAGCCGTTTTCAGATAGCCCTCAATGCAAAGGCTCTAGACGCAAATATTGGTGTGAGAGCTAATTCAATCAAGGAAACACTGCATGTTGGTGAAGGGCATATTGAAGAAGGATCAGCCGAGTGGTTCTTGTGGGAGAACAACTCCATTTGGCTCACTAACATCACACACCATCAGGCATCCAAGCAGCTCTCAAGGAAACTCAGTTTTCACACTCTATGCTTAGTGCCCTTTGAGTACCTAGAACTGAAATGAACCTGGTAGAGCATCCCACACAAACGAATGCTCCACATGCGGGTTTCACATGCCACCAACTCCACATTCACAGGCAACTTCAGCACCACAGCCGTTTTCAGATAGCCCTCAATGCAAAGGCTCTAGACGCAAATATTGGTGTGAGAGCTAATTCATTCAAGGAAACACTGCATGTTGGTGAAGGGCATATTTAAGAAGGATCAGCCGAGTGGTTCTTGTGGGAGAACAACTCCATTTGGCTCACTAACTTCACACACCATCAGGCTTCCAAGCAGCTCTCAAGGAAACTCAGTTTTCACACTCTATGCTTAGTGCCCTTTGAGTGCATTATCTAGGAATGAACCTGGTAGAGCATCTCACACAAACGAATGCTCCACATGCGGTTTTCACATGCCACCAACTCCACATTCACAGGCAACTTCAGCGCCACAGCCGTTTTCAGATAGCCCTCAATGCAAAGGCTCTAGACGCAAATATTGGTGTGAGAGCTAATTCAATCAAGGAAACTCTGCATGTCTGTGAAGGGCATATTGAAGAAGGATCAGCCGAGTGGTTCTTGTGGGAGAACAACTCCATTTGGCTCACTAACATCACGCACCATCAGGCATCCAAGCAGCTCTCAAGGAAACTCAGTTTTCACACTCTATGCTTAGTGCCCTTTGAATGCATTATCTAGGAATGAACCTGGTAGAGCATCCCACACAAACGAATGCTCCACATGCGGGTTTCACATGCCACCAACTCCACATTCACAGGCAACTTCAGCGCCACAGCCGTTTTCAGATAGCCCTCAATGCAAAGGCTCTAGACGCAAATATTGGTGTGAGAGCTAATTCAATCAAGGAAACACTGCATGTTGGTGAAGGGCATATTGAAGAAGGATCAGCCGAGTGGTTCTTGTGGGAGAACAACTCCATTTGGCTCACTAACTTCACACACCATCAGGCTTCCAAGCAGCTCTCAAGGAAACTCAGTTTTCACACTCTATGCTTAGTGCCCTTTGAGTGCATTATCTAGGAATGAACCTGGTGGAGCATGCCACACAAACGAATGCTCCACATGCGGGTTTCACATGCCACCAACTCCACATTCACAGGCAACTTCAGCGCCACAGCCGTTTTCAGATAGCCCTCAATGCAAAGGCTCTAGACGCAAATATTGGTGTGAGAGCTAATTCAATCAAGGAAACTCTGCAGGTCGGTGAAGTGCATATTGAAGAAGGATCAGCCGAGTGGTTCTTGTGGGAGAACAACTGCATTTGGCTCACTAACATCACGCACCATCAGGCATCCAAGCAGCTCTCAAGGAAACTCAGTTTTCACACTCTATACTTAGTGCCCTTTGAATGCATTATCTAGGAATGAACCTGGTAGAGCATCCCACACAAACGAATGCTCCAAATGCGGGTTTCACATGCCACCAACTCCACATTCACAGGCAACTTCAGCACCACAGCCGTTTTCAGATAGCCCTCAATGCAAAGGCTCTAGACGCAAATATTGGTGTGAGAGCTAATTCAATCAAGGAAACACTGCATGTTGGTGAAGGGCATATTGAAGAAGGATCAGCCGAGTGGTTCTTGTGGGAGAACAACTCCATTTGGCTCACTAACTACACACACCATCAGGCTTCCAAACAGCTCTCAAGGAAACTCAGTTTTCACACTCTATTCTTAGTGCCCTTTGAGTTCCTAGGACTGAAATGAAGCTTGGTGAGCATCCCACACAAACGAATGCTCCACATGCGGGTTTCACATGCCACCAACTCCACATTCACAGGCAACTTCAGCGCCACAGCCGTTTTCAGATAGCCCTCCATGCAAAGGCTCTAGACGCAAATATTGGTGTGAGAGCTAATTCAATCAAGGAAACACTGCAGGTTGGTGAAGGGCATATTGAAGAAGGATCAGCCGAGTGGTTCTTGTGGGAGAACAACTCCATTTGACTCAGTAACTTCACACACCATCAGGCTTCCAAGCAGCTCTCAATGAAACTCAGTTTTCACACTCTACGCTTGTGCCCTTTGAGTGCCTAGGACTGAAATGAAGCTTGGTGAGCATCCCACACAAACGAATGCTCCACATGCGGGTTTCACATGTCACCAACTCCACATTGACAGGCAACTTCAGCGCCACAGCCATTTTCAGATAGCCCTCAATGCAAAGGCTCTAGACGCAAATATTTGTGTGAGAGCTAATTCAATCAAGGAAACACTGCATGTTGGTGAAGGGCATATTGAAGAAGGATAAGCCGAGTGGTTTTTTGTGGGAGAACAACTCCATTTGGTTCACTAACTTCACACACCATCAGGCTTCCAAGCAGCTCTCAAGGAAAGTCAGTTTTCACTCTCTATGCTTAGTGCCCTTTGAGTGCCTAGGACTTAAATGATCCTGTAGAGCATCCCACACAAATGAATGCTTCACATGCGGGTTTCACATGCCACCAACTCCACATTCACAGGCAACTTCAGCGCCACAGCCATTTTCAGATAGCCCTCAATGCAAAGGCTCTAGACGCAAATATTGGTGTGAGAGCTAATTCAATCAAGGAAACACTGCATGTTGGTGAAGGGCATATTGAAGAAGGATCAGCCGTGTGGTTCTTGTGGGAGAACAACACCATTTGGCTCACTAACTTCACACACCATCAGGCTTCCAAGCAGCTCTCAAGGAAACTCAGTTTTCACACTCTATGCTTAGTGCCCTTTGAGTGCCTAGGACTGAAATCAAGCTTGGTGAGCTTCCCACACAAACGAATGCTCCACATGCGGGTTTCACATGCCAACAACTCCACATTGACAGGCAACTTCAGCACCACAGCCGTTTTCAGATAGCCCTCAATGCAAAGGCTCTAGACGCAAATATTGGTGTGAGAGCTAATTCAATCAAGGAAACACTGCATGTTGGTGAAGGGCATATTGAAGAAGGATCAGCCGAGTGGTTCTTGTGGGAGAACAACTCCATTTGGCTCACTAACATCACACACCATCAGGCATCCAAGCAGCTCTCAAGGAAACTCAGTTTTCACACTCTATGCTTAGTGCCCTTTGAGTGCCTAGGACTGAAATGATCCTTGTAGAGCATCCCACACAAACGAATGCTCCACATGCGGGTTTCACATGCCACCAACTCCACATTCACAGGCAACTTCAGCACCACAGCCGTTTTCAGATAGCCCTCAATGCAAAGGCTCTAGACGCAAATATTGGTGTGAGAGCTAATACAATCAAGGAAACACTGCATGTTGGTGAAGGGCATATTGAAGAAGGATCAGCCGAGTGGTTCTTGTGGGAGAACAACTCCATTTGGCTCACTAACTTCACACACCATCAGGCTTCCAAGCAGCTCTCAAGGAAACTCAGTTTTCACACTCTATGCTTAGTGCCCTTTGAGTGCATTATCTAGGAATGAACCTGGTAGAGCATCCCACACAAACGAATGCTCCACATGCGGGTTTCACATGCCACCAACTCCACATTCACAGGCAACTTCAGCGCCACAGCCGTTTTCAGATAGCCCTCAATGCAAAGGCTCTAGACGCAAATATTGGTGTGAGAGCTAATTCAATCAAGGAAACACTGCATGTTGGTGAAGGGCATAATGAAGAAGGATCAGCCGAGTGGTTCTTGTGGGAGAACAACTCCATTTGGCTCACTAACTTCACACACCATCAGGCTTCCAAGCAGCTCTCAAGGAAACTCAGTTTTCACACTCTATGCTTAGTGCCCTTTGAGTACCTAGGACTGAAATGAACCTGGTACAGCATCCCACACAAACGAATGCTCCACATGCGGGTTTCACATGCCACCAACTCCACATTCACAGGCAACTTCAGCGCCACAGCTGTTTTCAGATAGCCCTCAATGCAAAGGCTCTAGACGCAAATATTGGTGTGAGAGCTAATTCAATCAAGGAAACACTGCATGTTGGTGAAGGGCATATTGAAGAAGGATCAGCCGAGTGGTTTTTTGTGGGAGAACAACTCCATTTGGCTCACTAACTTCACACACCATCAGGCTTCCAAGCAGCTCTCAAGGAAACTCAGTTTTCACACTCTATGCTTAGTGCCCTTTTAGTGCATTATCTAGGAATGAACCTGGTACAGCATGCCACACAAACGAATGCTCCACATGCGGTTTTCACATGCCACCAACTCCACATTAACAGGCAACTTCAACGCCACAGCCGTTTTCAGATAGCCCTCAATGCAAAGGCTCTAGACGCAAATATTGGTGTGAGAGCTAATTCAATCAAGGAAACACTGCATGTTGGTGAAGGGCATATTGAAGAAGGATCAGCCGAGTGGTTCTTGTGGGAGAACAACTCCATTTGGCTCACTAACATCACACACCATCAGGCTTCCAAGCAGCTCTCAAGGAAACTCAGTTTTCACACTCTATGCTTAGTGTCCTTTGAGTACCTAGGACTGAAATGAACCTGGTACAGCATGCCACACAAATGAATGCTCCACATGCGGGTTTCACATGCCACCAACTCCACATTCACAGGCAACTTCAGCGCCACAGCCGTTTTCAGATAGCCCTCAATGCAAAGGCTCTAGACGCAAATATTGGTGTGAGAGCTAATACAATCAAGGAAACACTGCATGTTGGTGAAGGGCATATTGAAGAAGGATCAGCCGAGTGGTTCTTGTGGGAGAACAACTCCATTTGGCTCACTAACTTCACACACCATCAGGCTTCCAAGCAGCTCTCAAGGAAACTCAGTTTTCACACTCTATGCTTAGTGCCCTTTGAGTTCCTAGGACTGAAATGAAGCTTGGTGAGCATCCCACACAAACGAATGCTCCACATGCGGGTTTCACATGCCACCAACTCCACATTCACAGGCAACTTCAGCGCCACAGCCGTTTTCAGATAGCCCTCAATGCAAAGGCTCTAGACGCAAATATTGGTGTGAGAGCTAATTCAATCAAGGAAACACTGCATGTTGGTGAAGGGCATATTGAAGAAGGATCAGCCGAGTGGTTTTTTGTGGGAGAACAACTCCATTTGGCTCACTAACTTCACACACCATCAGGCTTCCAAGCAGCTCTCAAGGAAACTCAGTTTTCACACTCTATGCTTAGTGCCCTTTGAGTACCTAGGACTGAAATGAAGCGTGGTGAGCATCCCACACAAACGAATGCTTCACATGCGGGTTTCACATGCCACCAACTCCACATTCACAGGCAACTTCAACGCCACAGCCGTTTTCAGATAGCCCTCAATGCAAAGGCTCTAGACACAAATATTGGTGTGAGAGCTAATTCAATCAAGGAAACACTGCATGCTGGTGAAGGGCATATTGAAGAAGGATCAGCCGAGTGGTTCTTGTGGGAGAACAACTCCATTTGGCTCACTAACTTCACACACCATCAGGCTTCCAAGCAGCTCTCAAGGAAACTCAGTTTTCACACTCTATTCTTAGTGCCCTTTGAGTTCCTAGGACTGAAATGAAGCTTGGTGAGCATCAAACACAAACGAATGCTCCACATGCGGGTTTCACATGCCACCAACTCCACATTGACAGGCAACTTCAGCGCCACAGCCGTTTTCAGATAGCCCTCAATGCAAAGGCTCTAGACACAAATATTGGTGTGAGAGCTAATTCAATCAAGGAAACACTGCATGTTGGTGAAGGGCATATTGAAGAAGGATAGGAAGAGTGGTTTTTTGTGGGAGAACAACTCCATTTGACTCACTAGCTTCACACAACATCAGGCTTCCAAGCAGCTCTCAAGGAAACTCAGTTTTCACACTCTATGCTTAGTGCCCTTTGAGTACCTAGGACTGAAATGAAGCTTGGTGAGCATCTCACACAAACGAATTCTCCACATGCGGGTTTCACATGCCACCAACTCCACATTCACAGGCAACTTCAGCACCACAGCCGTTTTCAGATAGCCCTCAATGCAAAGGCTCTAGACGCAAATATTGGTGTGAGAGCTAATTCAATCAAGGAAACACTGCATGTTGGTGAAGGGCATATTGAAGAAGGATCAGCCGAGTGGTTCTTGTGGGAGAACAACTCCATTTGGCTCACTAACTTCACACACCATCAGGCTTCCAAGCAGCTCTCAAGGAAACTCAGTTTTCACACTCTATGCTTAGTGCCCTTTGAGTGCATTATCTAGGAATGAAGCTGGTAGAGCATCCCACACAAACGAATGCTCCACATGCGGGTTTCACATGCCACCAACTCCACATTCACAGGCAACTTCAGCGCCACAGCCATTTTCAGATAGCCCTCAATGCAAAGGCTCTAGACGCAAATGTTGGTGTAAGAGCTAATTCAATCAAGGAAACACTGCATGTTGGTGAAGGGCATATTAAAGAAGGATCAGCCGAGTGGTTCTTGTGGGAGAACAACTCCATTTGGCTCACTAACTTCACACACCATCAGGCTTCCAAGCAGCTCTCAAGGAAACTCAGTTTTCACACTCTATGCTTAGTGCACTTTGAGTACCTAGGACTGAAATGAACCTGTAGAGCATGCCACACAAACGAATGCTCCACATGCGGGTTTCACATGCCACCAACTCCACATTCACAGGCAACTTCAGCGCCACAGCCGTTTTCAGATAGCCCTCAATGCAAAGGCTCTAGACGCAAATATTGGTGTGAGAGCTAATTCAATCAAGGAAACACTGAATGTTGGTGAAGGGCATATTGAAGAAGGATCAGCCAAGTGGTTCTTGTGGGAGAACAACACTATTTGCTTCACTAGCTTCACACACCATCAGGCATCCAAGCAGCTCTCAAGGAAACTCAGTTTTCACACTCTATGCTTAGTGCCCTTTGAGTACCTAGGACTGAAATGAAGCTTGGTGAGCATCCCACACAAACGAATGCTCCACATGCGGGTTTCACATGCCATCAACTCCACATTGACAGGCAACTTCAGCACCATAGCCGTTTTCAGATAGCCCTCAATGCAAAGGCTCTAGACACAAATATTTGTGTGAGAGCTAATTCAATCAAGGAAACACTGCATGTTGGTGAAGGGCATATTGAAGAAGGATCAACCGAGTGGTTCTTGTGGGAGAACAACTCCATTTGGCTCACTAACTTCACACACCATCAGGCTTCCAAGCAGCTCTCAAGGAAACTCAGTTTTCACACTCTATGCTTAGTGCCCTTTGAGTGCACTATCTAGAAATGAACCTGGTAGAGCATCCCACACAAACGAATGCTCCACATGCGGGTTTCACATGCCACCAACTCCACATTCACAGGCAACTTCAGCACCACAGCCGTTTTCAGATAGCCCTCAATGCAAAGGCTCTAGACGCAAATATTGGTATGAGAGCTAATTCAATCAAGGAAACAATGCATGTTGGTGAAGGGCATATTGAAGAAGGATCCGCCGAGTGGTTCTTGTGGGAGAACAACTCCATTTGGCTCACTAACATCACACACCATCAGGCTTCCAAGCAGCTCTCAAGGAAACTCAGTTTTCACACTCTATGCTTAGTGCCCTTTGAGTACCTAGGACTGAAATGAACCTGGTAGAGCTTCCTACACAAACGAATGCTCCACATGCGGGTTTCACATGCCACCAACTCCACATTCACAGGCAACTTCAGCACCACAGCCGTTTTCAGATAGCCCTCAATGCAAAGGCTCTAGACGCAAATATTGGTATGAGAGCTAATTCAATCAAGGAAACACTGCATGTTGGTGAAGGGCATATTGAAGAAGGTTCAGCCAAGTGGTTCTTGTGGGAGAACAACTCCATTTGGCTCACTAACTTCACACACCATCAGGCTTCCAAGCAGCTCTCAAGGAAACTCAGTTTTCACACTCTATGCTTAGTGCCCTTTGAGTGCATTATCTAGGAATGAACCTGGCAGAACATCCCACACAAACGAATGCTCCACATGCGGGTTTCACATGCCACCAACTCCACATTCACAGGCAACTTCAGCACCACAGCCGTTTTCAGATAGCCCTCAATGCAAAGGCTCTAGACGCAAATATTGGTGTGAGAGCTAATTCAATCAAGGAAACACTGCATGTTGGTGAAGGGCATATTGAAGAAGGATCAGCCAAGTGGTTCTTGAATGAGAACACTCCATTTGGGTCATTAACTTCACACACCATCAGGCATCCAAGTAGCTCTCAAGGAAACTCAGTTTTCACACTCTATGCTTAGTGCCCTTTGAGTACCTACGACTGAAATGAAGCTTGGTGAGCATCCCACACAAACGAAGGCTCCACATGCGGGTTTCACATGCCACCAACTCCACATTCACAGGCAACTTCAGCGCCACAGCCGTTTTCAGATAGCCCTCAATGCAAAGGCTCTAGACGCAAATATTGGTGTGAGAGCTAATTCAATCAAGGAAACACTGCATGTTGGTGAAGGGCATATTGAAGAAGGATCAGCCAAGTTGTTCTTGAATGAGAACACTCCATTTGGGTCACTAACTTCACACACCATCAGGCATCCAAGCAGCTCTCAAGGAAACTCAGTTTTCACACTCTATGCTTAGTGCCCTTTGTGTACCTAGGACTGAAATGAAGCTTGGTGAGCATCCCACACAAACGAATGCTCCACATGCGGGTTTCACATGCCACCAACTCCACATTCACAGGCAACTTCAGCACCACAGCCGTTTTCAGATAGCCCTCAATGCAAAGGCTCTAGACGCAAATATTGGTGTGAGAGCTAATTCAATCAAGGAAACACTGCATGTTGGTGAAGGGCATATTGAAGAAGGATAAGCCGAGTGGATTTTTGTGGGAGAACAACTCCATTTGGTTCACTAGCTTCACACACCATCAGGCTTCCAAGCAGCTCTCAAGGAAACTCAGTTTTCACACTCTATGCTTAGTGCCCTTTGAGTGCATTATCTAGGAATGAACCTGGTAGAACATCCCACACAAACGAATGCTCCACATGCGGGTTTCACATGCCACCAACTCCACATTCAGAGGCCACTTCAGCTCCACAGCCGTTTTCAGATAGCCCTCAATGCAAAGGCTCTAGACGCAAATATTGGTGTGAGAGCTAATTCAATCAAGGAAACACTGCATGTTGGTGAAGGGCATATTGAAGAAGGATAGGCCGAGTGGTTCTTTGTGGGAGAACAACTCCATTTGACTCACTAGCTTCACACAACATCAGGCTTCCAAGCAGCTCTCAAGGAAACTCAGTTTTCACACTCTATGCTTAGTGCCCTTTGAGTACCTAGGACTGAAATGAAGCTTGGTGAGCATCTCACACAAACGAATTCTCCACATGCGGGTTTCACATGCCACCAACTCCACATTCACAGGCAACTTCAGCGCCACAGCCGTTTTCAGATAGCCCTCAATGCAAAGGCTCTAGACACAAATATTTGTGTGAGAGCTAATTCAATCAAGGAAACACTGCATGTTGGTGAAGGGCATATTGAAGAAGGATCAACCGAGTGGTTCTTGTGGGAGAACAACTCCATTTGGCTCACTAACTTCACACACCATCAGGCTTCCAAGCAGCTCTCAAGGAAACTCAGTTTTCACACTCTATGCTTAGTGCCCTTTGAGTGCACTATCTAGAAATGAACCTGGTAGAGCATCCCACACAAACGAATGCTCCACATGCGGGTTTCACATGCCACCAACTCCACATTCACAGGCAACTTCAGCACCACAGCCATTTTCAGATAGCCCTCAATGCAAAGGCTCTAGACGCAAATATTGGTATGAGAGCTAATTCAATCAAGGAAACAATGCATGTTGGTGAAGGGCATATTGAAGAAGGATCCGCCGAGTGGTTCTTGTGGGAGAACAACTCCATTTGGCTCACTAACATCACACACCATCAGGCTTCCAAGCAGCTCTCAAGGAAACTCAGTTTTCACACTCTATGCTTAGTGCCCTTTGAGTACCTAGGACTGAAATGAACCTGGTAGAGCTTCCTACACAAACGAATGCTCCACATGCGGGTTTCACATGCCACCAACTCCACATTCACAGGCAACTTCAGCACCACAGCCGTTTTCAGATAGCCCTCAATGCAAAGGCTCTAGACGCAAATATTGGTATGAGAGCTAATTCAATCAAGGAAACACTGCATGTTGGTGAAGGGCATATTGAAGAAGGTTCAGCCAAGTGGTTCTTGTGGGAGAACAACTCCATTTGGCTCACTAACTTCACACACCATCAGGCTTCCAAGCAGCTCTCAAGGAAACTCAGTTTTCACACTCTATGCTTAGTGCCCTTTGAGTGCATTATCTAGGAATGAACCTGGCAGAACATCCCACACAAACGAATGCTCCACATGCGGGTTTCACATGCCACCAACTCCACATTCACAGGCAACTTCAGCACCACAGCCGTTTTCAGATAGCCCTCAATGCAAAGGCTCTAGACGCAAATATTGGTGTGAGAGCTAATTCAATCAAGGAAACACTGCATGTTGGTGAAGGGCATATTGAAGAAGGATCAGCCAAGTGGTTCTTGAATGAGAACACTCCATTTGGGTCATTAACTTCACACACCATCAGGCATCCAAGTAGCTCTCAAGGAAACTCAGTTTTCACACTCTATGCTTAGTGCCCTTTGAGTACCTACGACTGAAATGAAGCTTGGTGAGCATCCCACACAAACGAAGGCTCCACATGCGGGTTTCACATGCCACCAACTCCACATTCACAGGCAACTTCAGCGCCACAGCCGTTTTCAGATAGCCCTCAATGCAAAGGCTCTAGACGCAAATATTGGTGTGAGAGCTAATTCAATCAAGGAAACACTGCATGTTGGTGAAGGGCATATTGAAGAAGGATCAGCCAAGTTGTTCTTGAATGAGAACACTCCATTTGGGTCACTAACTTCACACACCATCAGGCATCCAAGCAGCTCTCAAGGAAACTCAGTTTTCACACTCTATGCTTAGTGCCCTTTGAGTACCTAGGACTGAAATGAAGCTTGGTGAGCATCCCACACAAACGAATGCTCCACATGCGGGTTTCACATGCCACCAACTCCACATTCACAGGCAACTTCAGCACCACAGCCGTTTTCAGATAGCCCTCAATGCAAAGGCTCTAGACGCAAATATTGGTGTGAGAGCTAATTCAATCAAGGAAACACTGCATGTTGGTGAAGGGCATATTGAAGAAGGATAAGCCGAGTGGATTTTTGTGGGAGAACAACTCCATTTGGTTCACTAGCTTCACACACCATCAGGCTTCCAAGCAGCTCTCAAGGAAACTCAGTTTTCACACTCTATGCTTAGTGCCCTTTGAGTGCATTATCTAGGAATGAACCTGGTAGAACATCCCACACAAACGAATGCTCCACATGCGGGTTTCACATGCCACCAACTCCACATTCACAGGCCACTTCAGCTCCACAGCCGTTTTCAGATAGCCCTCAATGCAAAGGCTCTAGACGCAAATATTGGTGTGAGAGCTAATTCAATCAAGGAAACACTGCATGTTGGTGAAGGGCATATTGAAGAAGGATAGGAAGAGTGGTTTTTTGTGGGAGAACAACTCCATTTGACTCACTAGCTTCACACAACATCAGGCTTCCAAGCAGCTCTCAAGGAAACTCAGTTTTCACACTCTATGCTTAGTGCCCTTTGAGTACCTAGGACTGAAATGAAGCTTGGTGAGCATCTCACACAAACGAATTCTCCACATGCGGGTTTCACATGCCACCAACTCCACATTCACAGGCAACTTCAGCACCACAGCCGTTTTCAGATAGCCCTCAATGCAAAGGCTCTAGACGCAAATATTGGTGTGAGAGCTAATTCAATCAAGGAAACACTGCATGTTGGTGAAGGGCATATTGAAGAAGGATCAGCCGAGTGGTTCTTGTGGGAGAACAACTCCATTTGGCTCACTAACTTCACACACCATCAGGCTTCCAAGCAGCTCTCAAGGAAACTCAGTTTTCACACTCTATGCTTAGTGCCCTTTGAGTGCATTATCTAGGAATGAAGCTGGTAGAGCATCCCACACAAACGAATGCTCCACATGCGGGTTTCACATGCCACCAACTCCACATTCACAGGCAACTTCAGCGCCACAGCCATTTTCAGATAGCCCTCAATGCAAAGGCTCTAGACGCAAATGTTGGTGTAAGAGCTAATTCAATCAAGGAAACACTGCATGTTGGTGAAGGGCATATTAAAGAAGGATCAGCCGAGTGGTTCTTGTGGGAGAACAACTCCATTTGGCTCACTAACTTCACACACCATCAGGCTTCCAAGCAGCTCTCAAGGAAACTCAGTTTTCACACTCTATGCTTAGTGCACTTTGAGTACCTAGGACTGAAATGAACCTGTAGAGCATGCCACACAAACGAATGCTCCACATGCGGGTTTCACATGCCACCAACTCCACATTCACAGGCAACTTCAGCGCCACAGCCGTTTTCAGATAGCCCTCAATGCAAAGGCTCTAGACGCAAATATTGGTGTGGGAGCTAATTCAATCAAGGAAACACTGAATGTTGGTGAAGGGCATATTGAAGAAGGATCAGCCAAGTGGTTCTTGTGGGAGAACAACACTATTTGCTTCACTAGCTTCACACACCATCAGGCATCCAAGCAGCTCTCAAGGAAACTCAGTTTTCACACTCTATGCTTAGTGCCCTTTGAGTACCTAGGACTGAAATGAAGCTTGGTGAGCATCCCACACAAACGAATGCTCCACATGCGGGTTTCACATGCCATCAACTCCACATTGACAGGCAACTTCAGCACCATAGCCGTTTTCAGATAGCCCTCAATGCAAAGGCTCTAGACACAAATATTGGTGTGAGAGCTAATTCAATCAAGGAAACACTGCATGTTGGTGAAGGGCATATTGAAGAAGGATCAACCGAGTGGTTCTTGTGGGAGAACAACTCCATTTGGCTCACTAACTTCACACACCATCAGGCTTCCAAGCAGCTCTCAAGGAAACTCAGTTTTCACACTCTATGCTTAGTGCCCTTTGAGTGCACTATCTAGAAATGAACCTGGTAGAGCATCCCACACAAACGAATGCTCCACATGCGGGTTTCACATGCCACCAACTCCACATTCACAGGCAACTTCAGCACCACAGCCGTTTTCAGATAGCCCTCAATGCAAAGGCTCTAGACGCAAATATTGGTATGAGAGCTAATTCAATCAAGGAAACAATGCATGTTGGTGAAGGGCATATTGAAGAAGGATCCGCCGAGTGGTTCTTGTGGGAGAACAACTCCATTTGGCTCACTAACATCACACACCATCAGGCTTCCAAGCAGCTCTCAAGGAAACTCAGTTTTCACACTCTATGCTTAGTGCCCTTTGAGTACCTAGGACTGAAATGAACCTGGTAGAGCTTCCTACACAAACGAATGCTCCACATGCGGGTTTCACATGCCACCAACTCCACATTCACAGGCAACTTCAGCGCCACAGCCGTTTTCAGATAGCCCTCAATGCAAAGGCTCTAGACGCAAATATTGGTATGAGAGCTAATTCAATCAAGGAAACACTGCATGTTGGTGAAGGGCATATTGAAGAAGGTTCAGCCAAGTGGTTCTTGTGGGAGAACAACTCCATTTGGCTCACTAACTTCACACACCATCAGGCTTCCAAGCAGCTCTCAAGGAAACTCAGTTTTCACACTCTATGCTTAGTGCCCTTTGAGTGCATTATCTAGGAATGAACCTGGCAGAACATCCCACACAAACGAATGCTCCACATGCGGGTTTCACATGCCACCAACTCCACATTCACAGGCAACTTCAGCACCACAGCCGTTTTCAGATAGCCCTCAATGCAAAGGTTCTAGACGCAAATATTGGTGTGAGAGCTAATTCAATCAAGGAAACACTGCATGTTGGTGAAGGGCATATTGAAGAAGGATCAGCCAAGTGGTTCTTGAATGAGAACACTCCATTTGGGTCATTAACTTCACACACCATCAGGCATCCAAGTAGCTCTCAAGGAAACTCAGTTTTCACACTCTATGCTTAGTGCCCTTTGAGTACCTACGACTGAAATGAAGCTTGGTGAGCATCCCACACAAACGAAGGCTCCACATGCGGGTTTCACATGCCACCAACTCCACATTCACAGGCAACTTCAGCGCCACAGCCGTTTTCAGATAGCCCTCAATGCAAAGGCTCTAGACGCAAATATTGGTGTGAGAGCTAATTCAATCAAGGAAACACTGCATGTTGGTGAAGGGCATATTGAAGAAGGATCAGCCAAGTTGTTCTTGAATGAGAACACTCCATTTGGGTCACTAACTTCACACACCATCAGGCATCCAAGCAGCTCTCAAGGAAACTCAGTTTTCACACTCTATGCTTAGTGCCCTTTGAGTACCTAGGACTGAAATGAAGCTTGGTGAGCATCCCACACAAACGAATGCTCCACATGCGGGTTTCACATGCCACCAACTCCACATTCACAGGCAACTTCAGCACCACAGCCGTTTTCAGATAGCCCTCAATGCAAAGGCTCTAGACACAAATATTGGTGTGAGAGCTAATTCAATCAAGGAAACACTGCATGTTGGTGAAGGGCATATTGAAGAAGGATCAGCCGAGTGGTTCTTGTGGGAGAACAACTGCATTTGGAACACTAACTTCACACACCATCAGGCTTCCAAGCAGCTCTCAAGGAAACTCAGTTTTCACACTCTATGCTTAGTGCCCTTTGAGTGCACTATCTAGGAATGAACCTGGTAGAGCATCCCACACAAACGAATGCTCCACATGCGGGTTTCACATGCCACCAACTCCACATTGACAGGCAACTTCAGCGCCACAGCCGTTTTCAGATAGCCCTCAATGCAAAGGCTCTAGACGCAAATATTGGTATGAGAGCTAATTCAATCAAGGAAACAATGCATGTTGGTGAAGGGCATATTGAAGAAGGATCAGCCGAGTGGTTCTTGTGGGAGAACAACTCCATTTGGCTCACTAACTTCACACACCATCAGGCTTCCAAGCAGCTCTCAAGGAAACTCAGTTTTCACACTCTATGCTTAGTGCCCTTTGAGTACCTAGGACTGAAATGAACCTGGTAGAGCATCCCACACAAACGAATGCTCCACATGCGGGTTTCACATGCCACCAACTCCACATTCACAGGCAACTTCAGCACCACAGCCGTTTTCAGATAGCCCTCAATGCAAAGGCTCTAGACGCAAATATTGGTATGAGAGCTAATTCAATCAAGGAAACACTGCATGTTGGTGAAGGGCATATTGAAGAAGGTTCAGCCAAGTGGTTCTTGTGGGAGAACAACTCCATTTGGCTCACTAACTTCACACACCATCAGGCTTCCAAGCAGCTCTCAAGGAAACTCAGTTTTCACACTCTATGCTTAGTGCCCTTTGAGTGCATTATCTAGGAATGAACCTGGCCGAACATCCCACACAAACGAATGCTCCACATGCGGGTTTCACATGCCACCAACTCCACATTCACAGGCAACTTCAGCGCCACAGCCGTTTTCAGATAGCCCTCAATGCAAAGGCTCTAGACGCAAATATTGGTGTGAGAGCTAATTCAATCAAGGAAACACTGCATGTTGGTGAAGGGCATATTGAAAAAGGATCAGCCGAGTGGTTCTTGTGGGAGAACAACTCCATTTGGCTCACTAACTTCACACACCATCAGGCTTCCAAGCAGCTCTCAAGGAAACTCAGTTTTCACACTCTATGCTTAGTGCCCTTTGAGTGCATTATCTAGGAATGAACCTGGTAGAGCATCCCACACAAACGAATGCTCCACATGCGGTTTTCACATGCCACCAACTCCACATTCACAGGCAACTTCAGCGCCACAGCCGTTTTCAGATAGCCCTCAATGCAAAGGCTCTAGACGCAAATATTGGTGTGAGAGCTAATTCAATCAAGGAAACACTGCATGTTGGTGAAGGGCATATTGAAGAAGGATCAGCCTAGTGGTTCTTGTGGGAGAACAACTCCATTTGGCTCACTAACTTCACACACCATCAGGCTTCCAAGCAGCTCTCAAGGAAACTCAGTTTTCACACTCTATGCTTAGTGCCCTTTGAGTACCTAGGACTGAAATGAACCTGGTAGAGCATCCCACGCAAACGAATGCTCCACATGCGGGTTTCACATGCCACCAACTCCACATTCACACGCAACTTCAGCGCCACAGCCGTTTTCAGATAGCCCTCAATGCCAAGGCTCTAGACGCAAATATTGGTGTTAGAGCTAATTCAATCAAGGATACACCGCATGTTGGTGAAGGGCATATTGAAGAAGGATCAGCCGAGTGGTTCTTGTGGGAGAACAACTCCATTTGGCTCACTAACTTCACACACCATCAGGCATCCAAGCAGCTCTCAAGGAAACTCAGTTTTCACACTCTATGCTAAGTGCCCTTTGAGAGCATTATCTAGGAATGAACCTGGTAGAGCATCCCACACAAACGAATGCTCCACATGCGGGTTTCACATGCCATCAACTCCACATTCACAGGCAACTTCAGCGCCACAGCCGTTTTCAGATAGCCCTCAATGCAAAGGCTCTAGACGCAAATATTGGTGTGAGAGCTAATTCAATCAAGGAAACACTGCATGTTGGTGAAGGGCATATTGAAGAAGGATCAGCCAAGTAGTTCTTGAATGAGAACACTCCATTTGGGTCATTAACTTCACACACCATCAGGCTTCCAAGCAGCTCTCAAGGAAACTCAGTTTTCACACTCTATGTTTAGTGCCCTTTAAGTGGCTAGGACTGACATGAAGCTTGGTGAGCATCCCACACAAACGAATGCTCCACATGCGGGTTTCACATGCCACCAACTCCACATTCACAGGCAACTTCAGCACCACAGCCGTTTTCAGATAGCCCTCCATGCAAAGGCTCTAGACGCAAATATTGGTGTGAGAGCTAATTCAATCAAGGAAACACTGCATGTTGGTGAAGGGCATATTGAAGAAGGATCAGCCGAGTGGTTCTTGTGGGACAACAACTCCATTTGGCTCACTAACTTCACACACCATCAGGCTTCCAAGCAGCTCTCAAGGAAACTCAGTTTTCACACTCTATGCTTAGTGCCGTTTGAGTGCATTATCTAGGAATGAACCTGGTAGAGCATCCCACACAAACGAATGTTCCACATGCGGGTTTCACATGCCACCAACTCCACATTGACAGGCAACTTCAGCGCCACAGCCGTTTTCAGATAGCCCTCAATGCAAAGGCTCTAGACGCAAATATTGGTGTGAGAGCTAATTCAATCAAGGAAACACTGCATGTTGGTGAAGGGCATATTGAAGAAGGATCAGCCGAGTGGTTCTTGTGGGAGAACAACTCCATTTGGCTCACTAACTTCACACACCATCAGGCTTCCAAGCAGCTCTCAAGGAAACTCAGTTTTCACACTCTATGCTTAGTGCCCTTTGAGTGCCTAGGACTGAAATGAAGCTTGGTGAGCATCCCACACAAACGAATGCTCCACATGCGGGTTTCACATGCCATCAACTCCACATTCACAGGCAACTTCAGCGCCACAGCCGTTTTCAGATAGCCCTCAATGCAAAGGCTCTAGACAAAAATATTGGTGTGAGAGCTAATTCAATCAAGGAAACACTGCATGTTGGTGAAGGGCATATTGAAGAAGGATCAGCCGAGTGGTTCTTGTGGGAGAACAACTCCATTTGGCTCATTAACTTCACACACCATCAGGCTTCCAAGCAGCTCTCAAGGAAACTCAGTTTTCACACTCTATGCTTAGTGCCCTTTGAGTGCATTATCGAGGAATGAACCTGGTAGAGCATCCCACACAAACGAATGCTCCACATGCGGGTTTCACATGCCACCAACTCCACATTCACAGGCAACTTCAGCGCCACAGCCGTTTTCAGATAGCCCTCAATGCAAAGGCTCTAGACAAAAACATTGGTGTGAGAGCTAATTCAATCAAGGAAACACTGCATGTTGGTGAAGGGCATATTGAAGAAGGATCAGCCGAGTGGTTCTTGTGGGAGAACAACTCCATTTGGCTCACTAACTTCACACACCATCAGGCTTCCAAGCAGCTCTCAAGGAAACTCAGTTTTCACACTCTATGCTTAGTGCCCTTTGAGTGCACTATCTAGGAATGAACCTGGTAGAGCATCCCACACAAACGAATGCTCCACATGCGGGTTTCACATGCCACCAACTCCACATTCACAGGCAACTTCAGCGCCACAGCCGTTTTCAGATAGCCTTCAATGCAAAGGCTCTAGACGCAAATATTGGTATGAGAGCTAATTCAATCAAGGAAACACTGCATGTTGGTGAAGGGCATATTGAAGAAGGATCAGCCGAGTGGTTCTTGTGGGAGAACAACTGCATTTGGCTCACTAACTTCACACACCATCAGGCTTCCAAGCAGCTCTCAAGGAAACTCAGTTTTCACACTCTATGCTTAGTGCCCTTTGAGTGCATTATCTAGGAATGAACCTGGCAGAACATCCCACACAAACGAATGCTCCACATGCGGGTTTCACATGCCACCAACTCCACATTCACAGGCAACTTCAGCGCCACAGCCGTTTTCAGATAGCCCTCAATGCAAAGGCTCTAGACGCAAATATTGGTGTGAGAGCTAATTCAATCAAGGAAACACTGCATGATGGTGAAGGGCATATTGAAGAAGGATCAGCCGAGTGGTTCTTGTGGGAGAACAACTCCATTTGGCTCACTAACTTCACACACCATCAGGCTTCCAAGCAGCTCTCAAGGAAACTCAGTTTTCACACTCTATGCTTAGTGCCCTTTGAGTACCTAGGACTGAAATGAACCTGGTACAGCATCCCACACAAACGAATGTTCCACATGCGGGTTTCACATGCCACCAACTCCACATTCACAGGCAACTTCAGCACCACAGCCATTTTCAGATAGCCCTCAATGCAAAGGCTCTAGACGCAAATATTGGTGTGAGAGCTAATTCAATCAAGGAAACACTGCATGTTGGTGAAGGGCATATTGAAGAAGGATCAGCCGAGTGGTTCTTGTGGGAGAACAACTCCATTTGGCTCACTAACGTCACACACCATCAGGCTTCCAAGCAGCTCTCAAGGAAACTCAGTTTTCACACTCTATGCTTAGTGCCCTTTGAGAGCATTATCTAGGAATGAACCTGGTAGAGCATCCCACACAAACGAATACTCCACATGCGGGTTTCACATGCCATCAACTCCATATTCACAGACAACTTCAACGCCACAGCCGTTTTCAGATAGCCCTCAATGCAAAGGCTCTAGACGCAAATATTGGTGTGAGAGCTAATTCAATCAAGGAAACACTGCATGTTGGTGAAGGGCATATTGAAGAAGGATCAGCCGAGTGGTTCTTGTGGGAGAACAACTCCATTGGGCTCACTAACTTCACACACCATCAGGCTTCCAAGCAGCTCTCAAGGAAACTCAGTTTTCACACTCTATGCTTAGTGCCCTTTGAGTACCTAGGACTGAAATGAACCTGGTAGAGCATCCCACGCAAACGAATGCTCCACATGCGGGTTTCACATGCCACCAACTCCACATTCACACGCAACTTCAGCGCCACAGCCGTTTTCAGATAGCCCTCAATGCCAAGGCTCTAGACGCAAATATTGGTGTGAGAGCTAATTTAATCAAGGATACACCGCATGTTGGTGAAGGGCATATTGAAGAAGGATCAGCCGAGTGGTTCTTGTGGGAGAACAACTCCATTTGGCTCACTAACTTCACACACCATCAGGCTTCCAAGCAGCTCTCAAGGAAACTCAGTTTTCACACTCTATGCTAAGTGCCCTTTGAGAGCATTATCTAGGAATGAACCTGGTAGAGCATCCCACACAAACGAATGCTCCACATGCGGGTTTCACATGCCATCAACTCCACATTCACAGGCAACTTCAGCGCCACAGCCGTTTTCAGATAGCCCTCAATGCAAAGGCTCTAGACGCAAATATTGGTGTGAGAGCTAATTCAATCAAGGAAACACTGCATGTTGGTGAAGGGCATATTGAAGAAGGATCAGCCAAGTAGTTCTTGAATGAGAACACTCCATTTGGGTCATTAACTTCACACACCATCAGGCTTCCAAGCAGCTCTCAAGGAAACTCAGTTTTCACACTCTATGTTTAGTGCCCTTTAAGTGGCTAGGACTGACATGAAGCTTGGTGAGCATCCCACACAAACGAATGCTCCACATGCGGGTTTCACATGCCACCAACTCCACATTCACAGGCAACTTCAGCGCCACAGCCGTTTTCAGATAGCCCTCCATGCAAAGGCTCTAGACGCAAATATTGGTGTGAGAGCTAATTCAATCAAGGAAATACTGCATGTTGGTGAAGGGCATATTGTAAGAAGAAGGATCAGCCGAGTGGTTCTTGTGGGACAACAACTCCATTTGGCTCACTAACTTCACACACCATCAGGCTTCCAAGCAGCTCTCAAGGAAACTCAGTTTTCACACTCTATGCTTAGTGCCGTTTGAGTGCATTATCTAGGAATGAACCTGGTAGAGCATCCCACACAAACGAATGTTCCACATGCGGGTTTCACATGCCACCAACTCCACATTGACAGGCAACTTCAGCGCCACAGCCGTTTTCAGATAGCCTCAATGCCAAGGCTCTAGACGCAAATATTGGTGTGAGAGCTAATTCAATCAAGGAAACACTGCATGTTGGTGAAGGGCATATTGAAGAAGGATCAGCCGAGTGGTTCTTGTGGGAGAACAACTCCATTTGGCTCACTAACTTCACACACCATCTGGCTTCCAAGCAGCTCTCAAGGAAACTCAGTTTTCACACTCTATGCTTAGTGCCCTTTGAGTACCTAGGACTGAAATGAACCTTGGTGAGCATCCCACACAAACGAATGCTCCACATGCGGGTTTCACATGCCACCATCTCCACATTGACAGGCAACTTCAGCGCCACAGCCGTTTTCAGATAGCCCTCAATGCAAAGGCTCTAGACGCAAATATTGGTGTGAGAGCTAATTCAATCAAGGAAACACTGCATGTTGGTGAAGGGCATATTGAAGAAGGATCAGCCGAGTGGTTCTTGTGGGAGAACAACTCCATTTGGCTCACTAACTTCACACACCATCAGGCTTCCAAGCAGCTCTCAAGGAAACTCAGTTTTCACACTCTATGCTTAGTGCCCTTTGAGTGCCTAGGACTGAAATGAAGCTTGGTGAGCATCCCACACAAACGAATGCTCCACATGCGGGTTTCACATGCCATCAACTCCACATTCACAGGCAACTTCAGCGCCACAGCCGTTTTCAGATAGCCCTCAATGCAAAGGCTCTAGACAAAAATATTGGTGTGAGAGCTAATTCAATCAAGGAAACACTGCATGTTGGTGAAGGGCATATTGAAGAAGGATCAGCCGAGTGGTTCTTGTGGGAGAACAACTCCATTTGGCTCATTAACTTCACACACCATCAGGCTTCCAAGCAGCTCTCAAGGAAACTCAGTTTTCTCCACACTCTATGCTTAGTGCCCTTTGAGTGCATTATCGAGGAATGAACCTGGTAGAGCATCCCACACAAACGAATGCTCCACATGCGGGTTTCACATGCCACCAACTCCACATTCACAGGCAAATTCAGCGCCACAGCCGTTTTCAGATAGCCCTCAATGCAAAGGCTCTAGACAAAAACATTGGTGTGAGAGCTAATTCAATCAAGGAAACACTGCATGTTGGTGAAGGGCATATTGAAGAAGGATCAGCCGAGTGGTTCTTGTGGGAGAACAACTCCATTTGGCTCACTAACTTCACACACCATCAGGCTTCCAAGCAGCTCTCAAGGAAACTCAGTTTTCACACTCTATGCTTAGTGCCCTTTGAGTGCACTATCTAGGAATGAACCTGGTAGAGCATCCCACACAAACGAATGCTCCACATGCGGGTTTCACATGCCACCAACTCCACATTCACAGGCAACTTCAGCGCCACAGCCGTTTTCAGATAGCCTTCAATGCAAAGGCTCTAGACGCAAATATTGGTATGAGAGCTAATTCAATCAAGGAAACACTGCATGTTGGTGAAGGGCATATTGAAGAAGGATCAGCCGAGTGGTTCTTGTGGGAGAACAACTGCATTTGGCTCACTAACTTCACACACCATCAGGCTTCCAAGCAGCTCTCAAGGAAACTCAGTTTTCACACTCTATGCTTAGTGCCCTTTGAGTGCATTATCTAGGAATGAACCTGGCAGAACATCCCACACAAACGAATGCTCCACATGCGGGTTTCACATGCCACCAACTCCACATTCACAGGCAACTTCAGCGCCACAGCCGTTTTCAGATAGCCCTCAATGCAAAGGCTCTAGACGCAAATATTGGTGTGAGAGCTAATTCAATCAAGGAAACACTGCATGATGGTGAAGGGCATATTGAAGAAGGATCAGCCGAGTGGTTCTTGTGGGAGAACAACTCCATTTGGCTCACTAACTTCACACACCATCAGGCTTCCAAGCAGCTCTCAAGGAAACTCAGTTTTCACACTCTATGCTTAGTGCCCTTTGAGTACCTAGGACTGAAATGAACCTGGTACAGCATCCCACACAAACGAATGCTCCACATGCGGGTTTCACATGCCACCAACTCCACATTCACAGGCAACTTCAGCACCACAGCCGTTTTCAGATAGCCCTCAATGCAAAGGCTCTAGACGCAAATATTGGTGTGAGAGCTAATTCAATCAAGGAAACACTGCATGTTGGTGAAGGGCATATTGAAGAAGGATCAGCCGAGTGGTTCTTGTGGGAGAACAACTCCATTTGGCTCACTAACGTCACACACCATCAGGCTTCCAAGCAGCTCTCAAGGAAACTCAGTTTTCACACTCTATGCTTAGTGCCCTTTGAGAGCATTATCTAGGAATGAACCTGGTAGAGCATCCCACACAAACGAATACTCCACATGCGGGTTTCACATGCCATCAACTCCACATTCACAGGCAACTTCAGCACCACAGCCGTTTTCAGATAGCCCTCAATGCAAAGGCTCTAGACGCAAATATTGGTGTGAGAGCTAATTCAATCAAGGAAACACTGCATGTTGGTGAAGGGCATATTGAAGAAGGATCAGCCGAGTGGTTCTTGTGGGAGAACAACTCCATTTGGCTCACTAACTTCACACACCATCAGGC
Organism: Ochotona princeps; assembly: GCF_030435755.1. Lineage (NCBI taxonomy): Eukaryota > Metazoa > Chordata > Mammalia > Lagomorpha > Ochotonidae > Ochotona > Ochotona princeps. The sequence goes on along the minus strand of NW_026696145.1, from coordinate 6,105 downwards.
TTCCAAGCACCTCTCAAGGAAACTCATTTTTCACACTCTATGCTTAGTGCCCTTTGAGTGCATAATCTAGGAATGAACCTGGTAGAGCATCCCACACAAACGAATGCTCCACATGCGGGTTTCACATGTCACCAACTCCACATTCACAGGCAACTTCAGCGCCACAGCCGTTTTCAGATAGCCCTCAATGCAAAGGCTCTAGACGCAAATATTGGTGTGAGAGCTAATTCAATCAAGGAAATACTGCATGTTGGTGAAGGGCATATTGAAGAAGGATCAGCCGAGTGGTTCTTGTGGGAGAACAACTCCATTTGGCTCTCTAACTTCACACACCATCAGGCTTCCAAGCAGCTCTCAAGGAAACTCAGTTCTCACACTCTATGCTTAGTGCCCTTTGAGTGCATTATCTAGGAATGAACCTGGTAGAGCATCCCACACAAACGAATGCTCCACATGCGGTTTTCACATGCCAACAACTCCACATTAACAGGCAACTTCGGCGCCACAGCCGTTTTCAGATAGCCCTCAATGCAAATGCTCTAGACACAAATATTGGTGTGAGAGCTAATTCAATCAAGGAAACACTGCATGTTGGTGAAGGGCATATTGAAGAAGGATCAGCCGAGTGGTTCTTGTGGGAGAACAACTCCATTTGGCTCACTAACTTCACACACCATCAGGCTTCCAAGCAGCTCTCAAGGAAACTCAGTTTTCACACTCTATGCTTAGTGCCCTTTGAGTGCATAATCTAGGAATGAACCTGGTAGAGCATCCCACACAAACGAATGCTCCACATGCGGGTTTCACATGCGATCAACTCCACATTCACAGGCAACTTCAGCGCCACAGCCGTTTTCAGATAGCCCTCAATGCAAAGGCTCTAGACGCAAATATTGGTGTGAGAGCTAATTCAATCAAGGAAATACTGCATGTTGGTGAAGGGCATATTGAAGAAGGATCAGCCGAGTGGTTCTTGTGGGAGAACAACTCCATTTGGCTCACTAACTTCACACACCATCAGGCTTCCAAGCAGCTCTCAAGGAAACTCAGTTCTCACACTCTATGCTTAGTGCCCTTTGAGTGCATTATCTAGGAATGAACCTGGTAGAGCATCCCACACAAACGAATGCTCCACATGCGGTTTTCACATGCCAACAACTCCACATTAACAGGCAACTTCGGCGCCACAGCCGTTTTCAGATAGCCCTCAATGCAAAGGCTCTAGACAAAAACATTGGTGTGAGAGCTAATTCAATCAAGGAAACACTGCATGTTGGTGAAGGGCATATTGAAGAAGGATCAGCCGAGTGGTTCTTGTGGGAGAACAACTCCATTTGGCTCATTAACTTCACACACCATCAGGCTTCCAAGCAGCTCTCAAGGAAACTCAGTTTTCACACTCTATGCTTAGTGCCCTTTGAGTGCATTATCGAGGAATGAACCTGGTAGAGCATCCCACACAAACGAATGCTCCACATGCGGGTTTCACATGCCACCAACTCCACATTCACAGGCAAATTCAGCGCCACAGCCGTTTTCAGATAGCCCTCAATGCAAAGGCTCTAGACAAAAACATTGGTGTGAGAGCTAATTTAATCAAGGAAACACTGCATGTTGGTGAAGGGCATATTGAAGAAGGATCAGCCGAGTGGTTCTTGTGGGAGAACAACTCCATTTGGCTCACTAACTTCACACACCATCAGGCTTCCAAGCAGCTCTCAAGGAAACTCAGTTTTCACACTCTATGCTTAGTGCCCTTTGAGTGCACTATCTAGGAATGAACCTGGTAGAGCATCCCACACAAACGAATGCTCCACATGCGGGTTTCACATGCCACCAACTCCACATTCACAGGCAACTTCAGCGCCACAGCCGTTTTCAGATAACCTTCAATGCAAAGGCTCTAGACGCAAATATTGGTATGAGAGCTAATTCAATCAAGGAAACACTGCATGTTGGTGAAGGGCATATTGAAGAAGGATCAGCCGAGTGGTTCTTGTGGGAGAACAACTGCATTTGGCTCACTAACTTCACACACCATCAGGCTTCCAAGCAGCTCTCAAGGAAACTCAGTTTTCACACTCTATGCTTAGTGCCCTTTGAGTGCATTATCTAGGAATGAACCTGGCTGAACATCCCACACAAACGAATGCTCCACATGCGGGTTTCACATGCCACCAACTCCACATTCACAGGCAACTTCAGCGCCACAGCCGTTTTCAGATAGCCCTCAATGCAAAGGCTCTAGACGCAAATATTGGTGTGAGAGCTAATTCAATCAAGGAAACACTGCATGATGGTGAAGGGCATATTGAAGAAGGATCAGCCGAGTGGTTCTTGTGGGAGAACAACTCCATTTGGCTCACTAACTTCACACACCATCAGGCTTCCAAGCAGCTCTCAAGGAAACTCAGTTTTCACACTCTATGCTTAGTGCCCTTTGAGTACCTAGGACTGAAATGAACCTGGTACAGCATCCCACACAAACGAATGCTCCACATGCGGGTTTCACATGCCACCAACTCCACATTCACAGGCAACTTCAGCACCAAAGCCGTTTTCAGATAGCCCTCAATGCAAAGGCTCTAGACGCAAATATTGGTGTGAGAGCTAATTCAATCAAGGAAACACTGCATGTTGGTGAAGGGCATATTGAAGAAGGATCAGCCGAGTGGTTCTTGTGGGAGAACAACTCCATTTGGCTCACTAACGTCACACACCATCAGGCTTCCAAGCAGCTCTCAAGGAAACTCAGTTTTCACACTCTATGCTTAGTGCCCTTTGAGAGCATTATCTAGGAATGAACCTGGTAGAGCATCCCACACAAACGAATACTCCACATGCGGGTTTCACATGCCATCAACTCCATATTCACAGACAACTTCAACGCCACAGCCGTTTTCAGATAGCCCTCAATGCAAAGGCTCTAGACGCAAATATTGGTGTGAGAGCTAATTCAATCAAGGAAACACTGCATGTTGGTGAAGGGCATATTGAAGAAGGATCAGCCGAGTGGTTCTTGTGGAGAACAACTCCATTTGGCTCACTAACTTCACACACCATCAGGCTTCCAAGCACCTCTCAAGGAAACTCATTTTTCACACTCTATGCTTAGTGCCCTTTGAGTGCATTATCTAGGAATGAACCTGGTAGAGCATCCCACACAAACGAATGCTCCACATGCGGGTTTCACATGTCACCAACTCCACATTCACAGGCAACTTCAGCGCCACAGCCGTTTTCAGATAGCCCTCAATGCAAAGGCTCTAGACGCAAATATTGGTGTGAGAGCTAATTCAATCAAGGAAATACTGCATGTTGGTGAAGGGCATATTGAAGAAGGATCAGCCGAGTGGTTCTTGTGGGAGAACAACTCCATTTGGCTCTCTAACTTCACACACCATCAGGCTTCCAAGCAGCTCTCAAGGAAACTCAGTTCTCACACTCTATGCTTAGTGCCCTTTGAGTGCATTATCTAGGAATGAACCTGGTAGAGCATCCCACACAAACGAATGCTCCACATGCGGTTTTCACATGCCAACAACTCCACATTAACAGGCAACTTCGGCGCCACAGCCGTTTTCAGATAGCCCTCAATGCAAAGGCTCTAGACGCAAATATTGGTGTGAGAGCTAATTCAATCAAGGAAACACTGCATGTTGGTGAAGGGCATATTGAAGAAGGATCAGCCGAGTGGTTCTTGTGGGAGAACAACTCCATTTGGCTCACTAACTTCACACACCATCAGGCTTCCAAGCAGCTCTCAAGGAAACTCAGTTTTCACACTCTATGCTTAGTGCCCTTTGAGTGCATAATCTAGGAATGAACCTGGTAGAGCATCCCACACAAACGAATGCTCCACATGCGGGTTTCACATGCCACCAACTCCACATTCACAGGCAACTTCAGCGCCACAGCCGTTTTCAGATAGCCCTCAATGCAAAGGCTCTAGACGCAAATATTGGTGTGAGAGCTAATTCAATCAAGGAAACACTGCATGATGGTGAAGGGCATATTGAAGAAGGATCAGCCGAGTGGTTCTTGTGGGAGAACAACTCCATTTGGCTCACTAACTTCACACACCATCAGGCTTCCAAGCAGCTCTCAAGGAAACTCAGTTTTCACACTCTATGCTTAGTGCCCTTTGAGTACCTAGGACTGAAATGAAAATGGTAGAGCATCCCACACAAACGAATGCTCCACATGCGGGTTTCACATGCCGCCAACTCCACATTCACAGGCAACTTCAGCACCACAGCCGTTTTCAGATAGCCCTCAATGCAAAGGCTCTAGACGCAAATATTGGTGTGAGAGCTAATTCAATCAAGGAAACACTGCATGTTGGTGAAGGGCATATTGAAGAAGGATCAGCCGAGTGGTTCTTGTGGGAGAACAACTCCATTTGGCTCACTAACTTCACACACCATCAGGCTTTCAAGCAGCTCTCAAGGAAACTCATTTTTCACACTCTATGCTTAGTGCCCTTTGAGTGCATTATCTAGGAATGAACCTGGTAGAGCATCCCACACAAACGAATGCTCCACATGCGGGTTTCACATGCGATCAACTCCACATTCACAGGCAACTTCAGCGCCACAGCCGTTTTCAGATAGCCCTCAATGCAAAGGCTCTAGACGCAAATATTGGTGTGAGAGCTAATTCAATCAAGGAAATACTGCATGTTGGTGAAGGGCATATTGAAGAAGGATCAGCCGAGTGGTTCTTGTGGGAGAACAACTCCATTTGGCTCACTAACTTCACACACCATCAGGCTTCCAAGCAGCTCTCAAGGAAACTCAGTTCTCACACTCTATGCTTAGTGCCCTTTGAGTGCATTATCTAGGAATGAACCTGGTAGAGCATCCCACACAAACGAATGCTCCACATGCGGTTTTCACATGCCAACAACTCCACATTAACAGGCAACTTCGGCGCCACAGCCGTTTTCAGATAGCCCTCAATGCAAATGCTCTAGACACAAATATTGGTGTGAGAGCTAATTCAATCAAGGAACACTGCATGTTGGTGAAGGGCATATTGAAGAAGGATCAGCCGAGTGGTTCTTGTGGGAGAACAACTCCATTTGGCTCACTAACTTCACACACCATCAGGCTTCCAAGCAGCTCTCAAGGAAACTCAGTTTTCACACTCTATGCTTAGTGCCCTTTGAGTGCATTATCTAGGAATAAACCTAGTAGAGCATCCCACACAAACGAATGCTCCACATGCGGGTTTCACATGCCACCAACTCCACATTCACAGGCAACTTCAGCGCCACAGCCGTTTTCAGATAGCCCTCAATGCAAAGGCTCTAGACGCAAATATTGGTGTGAGAGCTAATTCAATCAAGGAAACACTGCATGATGGTGAAGGGCATATTGAAGAAGGATCAGCCGAGTGGTTCTTGTGGGAGAACAACTCCATTTGGCTCACTAACTTCACACACCATCAGGCTTCCAAGCAGCTCTCAAGGAAACTCAGTTTTCACACTCTATGCTTAGTGCCCTTTGAGTACCTAGGACTGAAATGAAAATGGTAGAGCATCCCACACAAACGAATGCTCCACATGCGGGTTTCACATGCCACCAACTCCACATTGACAGGCAACTTCAGCACCACAGCCGTTTTCAGATAGCCCTCAATGCAAAGGCTCTAGACGCAAATATTGGTGTGAGAGCTAATTCAATCAAGGAAACACTGCATGTTGGTGAAGGGCATATTGAAGAAGGATCAGCCGAGTGGTTCTTGTGGAGAACAACTCCATTTGGCTCACTAACTTCACACACCATCAGGCTTCCAAGCAGCTCTCAAGGAAACTCAGTTTTCACACTCTTTGCTTAGTGCCCTTTGAGTGCTTAGGACTGAAATGAAGCTGGTAGAGCATCCCACACAAATGAATGCTCCACATGCGGTTTTCACATGTCACCAACTCCACATTCACAGGCAACTTCAGCGCCACAGCCGTTTTCAGATAGCCCTCAATGCAAAGGCTCTAGACGCAAATATTGGTGTGAGAGCTAATTCAATCAAGGAAACACTGCATGTTGGTGAAGGGCATATTGAAGAAGGATCAGCCTAGTGGTTCTTGTGGGAGAACAACTCCAA